>NC_133374.1:2390018-2451771 GCF_049309525.1 Garra rufa
GAGGAAACAGGCTTATAAATCATGCACAATGAGTTTTTTTGATGAAGTAAAAGTTTGCACAATCTCCTGTGAGGGCTAGGTTTAGGTGTAGGGTAGGTGTAGGGCCATAGAAAATACGGTTTGTACAGTATGAAAACCATTACGCCTATGGAATGTCCCCATAAAACATGTAAACCAGTGTGTGTGTGTGTGTGTGTGTGTGTGTGTGTGTGTGTGTGTGTGTGTGTGTGTGTGTGAGACAGAGAGAGAGAAAGTAAGAAAGGAATGAATCATCATCATCATCATCATCTAGTCGAGAGACGGAAGCAGACGATCAGATGAGAGTATTTCTGTGACAGACGGACAAAAGTAATGATTGTACTAACTGCACTGCACTTTCTTAGCAGAGCGACTCTTCTTAGTGACTCACTTCAGGTTTCACAAAATAGGAGCTTCATCAGTAAAAGCCATTATGAAATTCAGTACGAAAAGTTTTGAAGGAATTTAAGGTAAAGTTACATGCAGTTTGACAGTCGTTGGAGTAAATCGTGACGTCTGGTGTGTCTCGGAGGCTGAAATAAAGATGAGTTATTAAGATATCAAAGCACACGCCTGCAGCAGGGGTTTTATTATTGTTAACTAAAACTGAAATGATGAAAAACATTTTTTACTAAAATGCAATAAAAAAAAAAAAAAAAAAAAAAAAAAATAATATATATATATATATATATATTATTTTTTAAATAATAATAATAATAATAATAATAATAATAATTATTATTATTATTATTATTATTACTAAATAGTACTAAAATGACTGAAAATAATTTTATATAAGAAATATAAAAATTAAAAATATATATAAAAAATAAACTAAAATACAAAAATATATAAACTAAAATACAAAAATAAAAGTTCATTCAAAATATTAATACAAACTATAATAGTACATGAATAATACTAAAATAACTATATGTATTATTATTATTATTATTATTATTATTATATACACATACTAAAGTTAAAAACTAACACAATTACTGAAAAAAATATAAAAACTAAAATTATAACTGAAATAAAATTAAACCTAAATATTCTTATTATAAAAAATACAAATTACTAAAAGTTAAAGTACAGTTAAAATAGAAACTAAAATACAAAAATAAAAGTTAACTTAAAATATTAATATAAACTATAATAGTACATAAATAATACTAAAATTACTATATATATATATATATATATATATATATATATATATATATATATATATATATATATATTCACACATACTAAAGTAAAAAAAGTTATAAAATTACTGAAAAAAAATAAAAACTAAAATTATAACTGAAATAAAATTAAATCTTAAGTTAAAGTACAATAAAATAGAAACTAAAATACGAAAATAAAAGTCAATTCAAAATATTAATATAAACTATAATAGTACATAAATAATACTAAAATTACTATATATATATATATATATATATATATATATATATATATATATATATATATATATATTATTATATTATTATATTCACACATACTAAAGTAAAAAAGTTATAAAATTACTGAAAAAAATAAAAACTAAAATTATAACTGAAATAAAATTAAATCTTAAGTTAAAGTACAATAAAATAGAAACTAAAATACGAAAATAAAAGTCAATTCAAAATATTAATATAAACTATAATAGTACATAAATAATACTAAAATAACAATTTCTATACTTCAAATAAATACTTATATAAAAATAAACAGATTCCAAATCAACATTTCTCATTTTCTTTTAGTTTAACTTGAAGTACTAAAATAAATGTAAGCTAAAACTTAAATAATTTTGTATTATAATTTACAAAACACTAATAAAAATGGCAAACATCAAATAAAAATAGTCAAATTTTACTATTACAATAAAAGAAATGTAAATAAAATCTAAATCAACATATTAACTGTTTTTATTAATGATACTAAAATAACGCTGGATTGAAATAATACTTGAAATAAAATAAACATTACCTGAAATCTTAAAATAAAAAAAGCTTATTTTATTTTTTGTCAACATTTCTAATTTTCTTTTAGTTTAACTTGAAGTACTAAAATAAATATAAGCTAAATATTTTAATTTTTAATTTTAATTTAGTAAAACTTCACTATAAAATATATATAAATAAAATCTAATTCAACATATTATGCTGTAACATATGTTTTTTTATTACTGGTACTAAAATAATGCTGGATTTAAATTATACTTGAAATCTTAAAATAAAACAAAAATAAAAATAAACTCATTTCAGATAGTTTCCAAGTCAACATTTCACATTTTCTTTAAGTTTAACTTGAAGGACAAAAAAAAATATAAGCTAAAACTGAAATAATTGTTTTTTTATTATTATTATTATTTACAAAAAAAACCTAATAAAAATTGTCAATTTAGTAGTAAAACTTTACAATTAAAATGAAAAATATATACGTAAATAAAAAGATATTTAACAATTATTAACTTTTTCATGACTGATACTAAAATAATGCTGAATTGAAATATAACTTGAATAAAATTAACATTAACTGAAATCTAAAAATAAAACAAAACTAAAAATAAACTTATTCTATTTCAGATTTCCAAATCAACTTTTTATTTTCTTTTAGTTTAACTTGAAGTACTAAAATAAATAAAAGCCAAAACTTTACATTTTTTAAATTATTTACCAAAAAAAACTAATAAAAATGACAAACATAAAACAAAATTATCAAAACTTAAAAAATATAGATATGTAAATAAAAACTAATTCAACATATTATTAACTGATTTTGTATTATTGATACTAAAATAAAGTTGAATTGAAATATTACTTGAAATAAAATAAACATTAACTGAAGTCTAAAAATAAACAAAACTAAAAATAAACTTATTCTCTATTTATTTTCTTTTAGTTTAAATTGAAGTACTAGAATAAATAAGCTAAAACTTACAAAAAAATTAGACAAAAAAATAATAAAAATGACAAACATAAAACAAAATTATTAAAACTTAAATATATATACTGTATGTAAATGAAAACTAATTCAACATATTATTAGCTGATTTTGTATTATTGATACTAAAATAAAGCTGAATTGAAATATAACTTGAAATAAAATTAACATTAACTGAAATCTAAAAATAAAACAAAACTAAAAATAAACTTATTCTATTTCAGATTTCCAAATCAACTTTTAATTTTGTTTTAGTTTAACTTGAAGTACTAAAATAAATAAAAGCCAAAACTTTACATTTTTTAAATTATTTACAAAAAAAAAACTAATAAAAATGACAAACATAAAACAAAATTATCAAAACTTAAAAAATATAGATATGTAAATAAAAACTAATTCAACATATTATTAGCTGATTTTGTATTATTGATACTAAAATAAAGCTGAATTGAAATATTACTTGAAATAAAATAAACATGAACTGAAGTCTAAAAATAAACAAAACTAAAAATAAACTTATTCTCTATTTATTTTCTTTTAGTTTAAATTGAAGTACTAGAATAAATAAGCTAAAACTTAAAAAAAAATTAGACAAAAAAATAATAAAAATGACAAACATAAAACAAAATTATTAAAACTTAAAAAATATATATACTGTATGTAAATGAAAACTGATTCAACATATTATTAGCTGATTTTGTATTATTAATACTAAAATAAAGCTGAATTGAAATATTACTTGAAATAAAATAAACATTAACTGAAGTCTAAAAATAAAACAAAACTAAAAATAAACTTATTCTATTTCAGATTTCCAAATCAACTTTTAATTTTGTTTTAGTTTAACTTGAAGTACTAAAATAAATAAAAGCCAAAACTTTACATTTTTAAAATTATTTACAAAAAAACCTAATAAAAATGACAAACATAAAACAAAATTATTAAAACTTAAATATATATACTGTATGTAAATGAAAACTAATTCAACATATTATTAACTGATTTTGTATTATTGATACTAAAATAAAGCTGAATTGAAATATAACTTGAAATAAAATTAACATTAACTGAAATCTAAAAATAAACAAAACTAAAAATAAACTTATTCTATTTCAGATTTCCAAATCAACTTTTTATTTTCTTTTAGTTTAACTTGAAGTACTAAAATAAAAGCCAAAACTTTACATTTTTTAAATTATTTACCAAAAAAAACTAATAAAAATGACAAACATAAAACAAAATTATCAAAACTTAAAAAATATAGATATGTAAATAAAAACTAATTCAACATATTATTAACTGATTTTGTATTATTGATACTAAAATAAAGCTGAATTGAAATATTACTTGAAATAAAATAAACATTAACTGAAATCTAAAAATAAACAAAACTAAAAATAAACTTATTCTATTTCAGATTTCCAAATCAACTTTTAATTTTCTTTTAGTTTAACTTGAAGTACTAAAATAAATAAAAGCCAAAACTTTACATTTTTTAAATTATTTACAAAAAAAAAACTAATAAAAATGACAAACATAAAACAAAATTATCAAAACTTAAAAAATATAGATATGTAAATAAAAACTAATTCAACATATTATTAGCTGATTTTGTATTATTGATACCAAAATAAAGCTGAATTGAAATATTACTTGAAATAAAATTAACATTAACTGAAGTCTAAAAATAAACAAAAATAAAAATAAACTTATTCTCTATTCATTTTCTTTTAGTTTAACTTGAAGTACTAGAATAAATAAGCTAAAACTTAAAAAAAATTAGACAAAATAATAAAAATGACAAACATAAAACAAAATTATTAAAACTTAAATATATATATACTGTATGTAAATGAAAACTAATTCAACATATTATTAACTGATTTTGTATTATTGATACTAAAATAAAGCTGAATTGAAATATTACTTGAAATAAAATAAACATTAACTGAAGTCTAAAAATAAACAAAACTAAAAATAAACTTATTCTATTTCAGATTTCCAAATCAACTTTTTATTTTCTTTTAGTTTAACTTGAAGTACTAAAATAAATAAAAGCCAAAACTTTACATTTTTAAAATTATTTACAAAAAAAAACCTAATAAAAATGACAAACATAAAACAAAATTATTAAAACTTAAATATATATACTGTATGTAAATGAAAACAAACTGATTCAACATATTAGCTGATTTTGTATTAATACTAAAATAAAGCTGAATTGAAATATTACTTGAAATAAAATAAACATTAACTGAAGTCTAAAAATAAACACAACTAAAAATAAACTTATTCTCTATTTATTTTCTTTTCTTTTTTTTCTTATTTTTCTTATTTTTCTTTTTTTAATTATTTTAGTTTAAATTGAAGCACTAGAATAAATAAGCTAAAACTTACAAAAAAAATGAAACATAAAATAAAATTAGTCAAACTTTACTATTAAAAAAAAGTAAATAAAATCTAATTCAACATATTTTAATTACATTTTTATTTCTGAATGCCACTAAAATGCCGCTGAATGAGCCACAGACAGACAGACAGACAGACAGACAGACAGACAGAAGTGTTTGTGTATTCTCGCTGATGGATTCATCATTTCTCCTCATGTTTCTCTCAACCTTTCTCCTTCCGCTCTTCTGCTTTTAACATTACATTGTTATGACAATCAACCATCAGATGGTCCTCTTTCCGTTCCTCGCTTATTAAACCCTCATCTGTCTCTCCTTCTGTCGGTCAGTCACAGGTGAAGAACAAAAACAGACGACGTGCATCAAACAAATAAACAACCAGGAATAATATGTGTCTTACCTTCAGATGCAGCAGACGGCAGGCCAGAGAAACACAAACACACACAGAGAGAGAAAAGAATTGATCAGACAGCAGTAAATACTTCAGTTTTGCGCACAAAGACTTGAGAATGAGCTCTTAAGGAGTAAACAACCATCCAGAACAACCTAGAAACCGTAAAATTCAAGTGTGACATGTGACAGATGACAGCTCTGTGACATAAAACTAGGGCTGATGTGCGATACGACCATTTTCGATTGTGGACGATTAAAATGTCTCCACGATCTGCTTTTGAAAAAGAATTGTAGTTTGATGATAAAGCATGCTTCCATCTTAATATACTATACAACACGACATGCATTCACTCACGGGACACTGCACTTATTCACAATCACAACAATACATTATTTGCATGTGCTTTAAATAGGAGTGTGACCAGATCTTGCGATATTCCGATGTGTACCGCCAGATCTGACTGGTCTCGCGAGGACGTGACGATATCGTGGCAAAATATTTTGCAATGTTTACATTAGAGCTGCATGACTAATAGTTAAAAGCCAATTTGGCCTGCTGCCATTTTTTATTTATATTTTATTTTCATATATATTGTTGTTGTTGTTTCTGTTGCATGCCGAATGTACTAAAGTGATTATTTCCAACTTCGCCATTTAATAATAATACTCTAATAAATCGTAATCCGCTTCGTCTTGACTGAACAGAATGCAAGACTCGAGAATGGAGCGCCCAGGTGGAGCAGAGTCGTTCACATTGTTTTATACCACGTTTAGAGGTATAACGATACAACCCTTACAAAAATTAACCATGTTTTCACTAAAAACCAAAAACCATTGTTACTATAGTTAAACTATGGTAACCACAAATTAACAAAGGTTTTGCTACACTTTATTGGTATTTGTAGTAAAACTTTGGTTGTAATCAAAATGCCAAAAAAAAAAAAAAAAACGGTTACTACTATACTTTTACCATAGGCCTAATTAAACCATGGTTAATTTTCCTAAGGACAAAACAAGACCCATGATAATGCGCAAAAAAAAAAAAAAAAAAAAAAAAAAATCAGTATTAGGATTTTACTAAAGATATATTCAAGATGTAGCTATTATTGTAGGCCAACAGTTTTGACATTTAGGCAAGATAAAACAATAGCACATGGTCCTAATGTAATACTTACATTTTTATAAAAAGGTAAATGGAAGTTCAATAGATAATCTTTAATTATTTTGCTTGGCACCAGCTAGTGGATTATACTTTTTTTTATGTGATAATAATAATGGCTTTACAAAAAAAAAAAATTATATATATATATATATATATATATATATATATATATATATAGTACATGGTTTCAGAATTTGTTGTGGGTTTTTGGGATGGCCTGGAGATTTCCTGGCCTGAAATTTTGTCCCAGTCCGCCCCTGTCTATTACAACTGTTTCATGCTTACGATGAAAGTTATTGAAGACATTCAAATCTGCATTCTTACTGCTGTGTTTCAAAAAGCCTTTTTAGCCACATAATCATCAATATTTCTTCGTTACAGACATTTAAATAGCATAAGTACTGGGATAAAATTAAAGTATTAAAAAGTACACATACAATACAAAAAAAAAAAATCCTTAAAACAAACTCAAACTGCACTTTAATTTTCAATCAATTATCAATGATAAATCTCTTATGCCAAAAATCATTAGGATATCATAGGAACATCATGTTCCATAGATATTTAGTAAATTTCCTACTGTAAATATATTAAAACTGAACTTTTTGATTAATAATATGCATTGCTAAGAATTTCATTTGCACTACTCTAAAGGCGATTTTCTCAATATTTAGATGTTTTTGCACCCTCAGATTTTCAAATAGTTGTATCTCGGCTAAATATTGCATTTATTTGATCAAAAATGTAGTAAAAATTTTAAATATTTTTGCAATTTCAAATAGCTGTTTTCTATGTAAATATCTGTTAAATTATATACTGTATTAACATTTCTGATTAGTATCACTGTTGAAAACACTTGTGCTGCTCAATATAAGAACAGCATTTATTAGAAATAGACATCTTTTGTAACACACAGACGGATACAGCTCCTCTCAGCGGGAGTTCGGCGCAGGATCTGTGTTTCCTGTTGATGTCAGCGAGCAAACCACTCGAAACAATACGAGAGCATCCGCACACAAGCGCTAGGAAATCCTGCTCAATACGACTCAGATTGGAGCTCTTCACTTTCACTGTTCGACTGAAGCAGCATGAAGATCACAGCCATGAATGTCACTGCATCTCACTGAACAAACACACTTCACAGCCTGTAGGTGTCACATTCATTATTCAGATTTGTGTACATTTCATGACTAAAAACAGCAACATCTGCACCTGCAATCCACCTGGGAAATAAACTTCAGCTTCTTTACATATTAATATCTACAGCTTTAAAAACGGTAAAGCGGAGCAGAACGACCGGCGTATACTCATGTTAGTTTAATGTTTTGTAGTATAGTTCATATTTTTTTTATTTTAGTTTTAGATAATTTAGTTTCATTTTAATTTAGCATTTCATTAAGTACCCATTTTTATTTATTCAAATATTTTTTGTTCATTTAAAAAAATATATAGATTGAAATATTAAAGGTTAAAGAAAATTAAATTAATTTCAGTCTTTCTGCTTCAGATTTATATCTTTAATTACAATTAATTACAATTTGTAATGCAAAAGTGAAAAACTACTAAAAACTAATGAAATAAAATAAAAATATTAGATTGAAAATTAAAGAAAATGAAAAAAGTAGTAAAATGAAAACTGAAATAAAAATTAAGCATGATAAAAATGACAAGAAAGAAAATGAAAAACTACTAAAAACTAAAGAAATCAAAAATATAAGATTGAAAAAAATTTAAGAAAAATAAAAAATAGTAAAATTACTAAAATGAAAGCTGAAATAAAAATCAAGCAAAATAAAATTAAGAATTAAACAAAAAGAAAGAAAATGAAAAACTACAAAAAAATGAAATAAAATAAATATTAGATTGAAAATTAAAGAAAAATGAAAATAGTAAAATTACTAGAATGAAAACTGAAATAAAAATTAAGCAAAATAAAAAATATTAAAAATTATAAAAATGACAAAAGAAAATAAAAAACACAAAAAATAATGAAATAAAGTAAAAGAAAAATACAATTTTAATAGTAAAATTACTAAAACGAAAATTGAAACAAAATTAAGCAAAATTAAAATAAAAATAAATTAAAAGACAAAAGAAAGAAAATGAAAACTACTAAAAACGAATGAAATAAAATAATTTTAGATTGAAAAGTTAAAGAAAAAATAGTAAAATTACTAAAATGCAAACTGAAATCAAAATTAAGAAAACTAATAATATTTTCAAAATTATATAAATGACAAAAGAAAGAAAATGGAAAACCACTAAAATTTAAGAAATAAAAAAGTTAAAGAATTTTTTTAAAAAGCAGTAAAATTAAGGGAAACTGAAATAAAATAAAGTAAAATGTAAATATTTAAAAATTAAAAAATGGCAAAAGAAAAAAAATGAAAAACTACTAAAAAATATTTAAAAGTACTAAAACGAAAACTGAAATAAAAATTAAGAAAAAAATCATACAAATGACAAAAAAAAAACTGAAAATGACTGAAACCTACAAATTAAATGATAATATTTTTATTTTGCATTTATTTTTAACACTTCCCATATGTCATTATATCATATGAACATGAGAAGCACAACTGAGTGCCACCACAATGATTGAATTACTGATTTAAAGCAGTGAACTGCATTGACTACATTTCCCATAATCCTCTGCATGGCCAAAAGCCTCTGAAAGAAAACCAGTTGTAGTCCTATATCTGCAGGAGTCAGTCTGTGCGGTTCTCAGTTGTTTTGATGATTCCAGATGGCAGTTTACATCCCATCCTGCACACGCGCCTCACCATGCAAATCTTTCATTCAATATTCCAGCAGAAATGACATTCTATGTAAATAAACTCCTCCATATTCAAGAGATCTGACCCCTCGCTCCAGAAACACTGCGCACGATGGACACCAGCCTTTCCACATGCAAATAACACACAAAAGACCAGCATCGCCTTCACAAACACTGGAGGAAACGCAGAAAATGATGGGATAATCAAGACTGCTGAGGAATCATTCCTCCACTAATGGATGACACTTCAAACCAATGGAAGATTATACCACGGTATGACCACAAAACTACTGATTTGACTTGGACAGAGCCTCTCTGGAAGTCAAAGTTGCTTTAAAATAACATACAGAAGCAACATAAGGGGAAAAGGGAGAATAAATGCATTTTCAGCAGTTTTCTAGAGGAAGGAAAGGAAGAGACCTCAAGATTTCCTGAAGTGCAGCGATGCCAAACCACTCCAGAAACACACAAACAATAATAATACTACTGTTTATGTTGGACATGGTTTAAATATTTAATAGCTGAAGTACTAAATTAGCTTAAGAATTTTTTTTTTAATTAAATTAAATTAAATATTAAACTGAAAATTTAAAGGAAAATCAAAAATGTTGCTTTGCCAACTAAGTGAAATAAATAAAAAGTAAGATAAATAGAAAAAAAGCACTTAAAATAAAAACCAACTATATACAATTATTTTTGTTAATTAAAATAAAATAAATATTAGACTGGAAATTTAAAGGAAATTAACAAATTCTTTATTTCACTTAGTTGGCAAGGCAATATTTTCTTTTACATTTTTAGTCTAATATTTATTTTATTTTATTTTATTATCAGAATCAGAATCAGAATGAGCTTTATTGCCAGGTATGTTTACACATACTAGGAATTTGTTTTTGTGACAGTTATTATTGTTTTATTATTTTTTATTTATTTTTCTTTATTAAATAATTGTTGTTTTTGTGGTTTAGCATTTTTATCTATTGTTGCTTTTAGTCCCTTTTTTCTATTTCTCTTTGTTTTTCTTTTTATTACTTAAACTTATTTATTTCACTTAGTTGGCAAGGCAACATTTGTAAATTTCCTTTAAATTTTACATTTTATTTTATTTTTTAATTACCTATTTTATAATTTTTATTTTTCTTATTAAAAGTTGGTTTTTAGTTTTTTTCAAGTGCTTTTATTTACTTTTTTTCTATTTCAACACATTTTTTTCCAACATTTATGATTTCCCTTTAGATTTTCAGTCTTAACACTTTTTTTATTTCATTTTATTTTATTTTATTATTTTATGCCAACTAAGTGAAATTAGTAAAAAAAAAAAGTAGTAAAACTAAAAACAAAGATAAATAGAAAAAAAGGGACTAAAAGCAACACAAGCACTTAAAAATACTAAAACAACTATTAACAATTATTTTTGTTAATCAAAAAATAAAAAATAAATAGACTGAAAATTTAAAAAGATTGTTTAAGTAGTAAAAATAAAACAAAGAAAAACAAAGGGAAAAAAGGGACTAAAATAAACAATCACAAAATAAAAAAAAATAAAAATCCGACATTTCTTGCTAATTATAAACTAAACTAAAAATAAAATAAAATCAATATTAAATTGAAAATGTAAAGGCAAATCAAAAATGTTGCCTTGCCAATAAGTGAAATAAATAAGTTTAAGTAGTAAAAATAAAAATGAAATAAAAACAAAGATAAATAGAAAAAAGTGAATGAAGGCAACAAAAGCACTTATTATTTGTGTTAATTGAAGTAATAATAATAATATAATAAAATAGAATAAAATAAAGACTGAAAATTTAAAGGAAAATCTAAATGTGTGAAATAAGTTTTAGTAAAAAGAAAACTGATATAAAAACAAAGATAAATAGACAAAAGTGAAACAAAAGCACTTAAAAACACTAAAAAGCAACTATTAATTATTTTTGTTAAATAAAATCTAAAATAACAATAAAATAAAATGAATATTAGACTTAAAAAGTAAGGAAAATTAAGTGAAACAAATAAGCTTAAGTGGTAAAATGAAAAGTGAAATAAAAATTAAGCAAAATAACAATATTTAAAAATTACACAAATGACAAAGGAAAGAAAACAAAAACTACTAAAACTTATAGCAAACTTAAAATGAATACTGAAAATATACAAATCAAAGCTTAAGTTTAATTAGTAAAAAGAAAACAAATAAAAACAAAGATTTATATAAAAAAGTGAATAAAAGCAACAAAAGTACTTAAAAATACTAAAATAAACTACTGTTATTTTTATCTTCAAACTAAAAAAAATAATAAAATAAAATGATAATATTAGACTGAAAATTAAAAAGAAAATAAAAATGTTGCCTTCCCAAATAATAAATAAAAATATAAAAATCAAAGCTAAGCCAAAACACTCTTGTATACTAGAATAATATAATAATCAATAAGTATAATAAATAATTAAAATTGTCATGCTTTATTTGCAATTTCTTTGCTAGACACAAATAATTCACAAATTAATGTTTTTATATTTTCAGTTTAATTTTAATCATTTTTATTATTATTTTTATTATTATTTAAATGTCTATATAGTTTTCATTAATTTTATCGCAGTTTAAATATTTTAGTAGCCTGCATCAAGTTAAACTAAAGAAAGTTAATAATTAGCTTCATCTCATAACTTTTTTTAACTCTTGATGAACACAAAGCAAAAGAGATCAGATGATTCATATCATAAAACTCTCTTTTAAAACTAAAAACCCCTCCCAAAGCTGATTTTCCCTTCATCAGTGTATTTTATAGTAAGCGCTGTAGAACTTCTAATGAAACAAGAAGTTTGAAAGGCGTATAATCAAATGAAGAAGCGTTATTTTTAGCAGGGAGGAGAAGGAAACAAGTGCTGATGGTTTTGGCTGGAAAGCATTTCAAGTGTCAAAAGATTTCTCAGCCTTTTGATTCGGGTCGCCACGGCGATAAGAACTAGGGATGGGGAGGCGGGGTTGCCACGGATACGGAGCGGCGGCGATGACGGAGGAGGACAGCGGGAACGTCTGTTTCCTTTTTGACGCGGCTGTGGGAGGAACAAGACAAACTTTGCTTTGAGTCTTCGCCACAGAGGAACAAACTTCCCCTTTCGACTCAATCTGGAGGGAGAGATTCTCCGCTTCATAAAGCCCGGTTTGAGCTGAAAACACTCACACACACTTCTTTATAAAGCATCATATTCATTAGAATCACACTGAGACATTCACACATCAACACACACAAACACAGAAGCATTAGAAATATGCTCAACATTAATAAAACTCAGCTGTGTAAATGCATATGGTTTAGATGGTAATATTGCATGAGGATTTGCATTAGATACATGATCATATACTGTAGAAATTATTATTTTTAATTATTATAAGTTATTGTATGTTTTACAATAAAATACTGTTTTCCACTTCAAAACGTCATGTTTAAGTCAATGCTTTTTGCATTGCATTTTTTATTATATTTGTTACATTTATTAGCAATTTATAAAGCTAAAATAAAAAATGAGGTAAATAAAAATATTTTAGCAAATACAAGTGGCAACAGCACATTTCTAAAAAAAAAAAAAAAAAAAAATCTAGAAAATCTAATCTTACCATTTTTTTTCTAGGTCCAATTTTTCAAGTGTATTAATAAATGTAAAAAAATAACTACAAAATAAAAGAAAATAATTTCTAATAATTCTAGAAATTACTAGAACATTTTATAGATTTTTTAGCATTATTATTATTATTATTATATTATATTTATTTTTTACAGATTTTAATCATTGATATCAGATTTAATAAAGATGTTATCTTCATGATCGCCTTCTGATGGTTTTCCAGGTGCATTTGACCTCTTTCAGGTGTATTCATAAATTAAAAATAAAATAAAACAAAAATCTACTTATTTTATTTCAGATAGTTGCCAATGCAGAATTTCTCAATTATGTTTGGTTAAACTTGAGATATTAACAAACTCAAACAAAATAAACTAAAACAAATAAAAATCTTTATTTTATTAATAAATAAAAAAATTAAATACATACAATATAAAGGAAACAAAAAAATAAATCATATAATAATAATAATAATAATAATAATAATTAATAATAATAGTGTATTTTAAAAACTAATACAAATAAAATTACTAAAACTTTAACTAAAATTAGAGCAAAAACAGAAAATGAATATGAAAGACCTAATTCAAAATAAAACAGAAAATAAACAAACATTAAGAAACTTTTATAAAAGGAGTAAAATAACTACAAATAATAAAAAATATAGATGTATTTCAATATATATATAAACAAATAAAAACTATAAAAACTATATAGATATATTAAAAAACTATAAAAATGTAGTTATATTAAACAAACATTAATAAAAACATTAACAAAAACTGATTAAAAAGAACTATATAGACACATTTTTTTAAAGACTAAAATGTAATCTAAAATAAAATGAAAAATAAAGAGTGAAAACAGAAAATGAATATGAAAGAACTAATTTAAAATAAAACAGAAAACATAAAGATGATTAACAAACTATTATAAGAAGTAGTAAAATTACTAAAAAACTAAATAATCTAAAAAGTGAAAAAACAAATTATAATGGTATATATAGCATTATATATAGCACACTCTCTCTCTCAGCCTCACTCCATTGTAAATCAGCCTCTCTTGACCCTCTCATTGATTTTGAGTCATTTGTTGGCAACATTTAAAAAAAAAAAAAGTTGAATCAAAATCATATTTAAAGACCTTATGAAATCTGAATTGCTTTTTATGTGGGGTATAGCGGTGTGTATATCCTGGATCAGGTTAAATGTGAGAGGAAAGCGAGGCGGTGCGTGTCAGATTGTAGAGTCAATCTCTGCACATTTTTTGTTACGTAATCAGACAAAATCCCAAAAGGTCAGAGAGAAGTGTTCATCTGCGGTTGAGTTTTTATACGCGGGTAAGTGCTGACGACCCTCGGCTTTGGGGTGATGCTGTTCGGGATGAAGAATGCGGCAGCGAGGTCAAATGTCTCCAAACACTCGCTAGAGAGCTTTAAAACAGAGACGGAGAGGCTTTAAAAAACCCATCTCAGGTGGAGAAACGCATCAGTTTTACATCCCTGTAAAAAAGACACGCCGTAAGTCTGAGTGCAAATAAACGGGTTATGAGTTTCCACTTCAGACAAAATCACACGGAACCATTTAGAGACTTTATAGAGCAGATCCCATCAAAGTTAAGATTTATTGCAGAGACAAATATGGACAAAGTTAACCAAGAAAAGAGCTTACACACTAAAACGCAAAATAAGGATTTAAAATGTTTTTCTTTATCAGTATTTTGTCTTATTTTCAAAAAAAAAGGGGAAAAAACTGTTAGTGTGTGACACAACTTTTTAAATTAAAAGTAAGAATTATTTTTGTTGTTTCAAGCTGGTTCAAATGGATTACTGTCAAGAGTTTTAAGCAGAACAACTAAATGTCTTTTTTTCAGCTGGTCTCTGCAATTATGTTTAATTGTTATTTGCAATTTTGTAGGTTTTCTTTTGCATTTGCAGTTTTGTAGGTTTTAACTGTATTTGCAATTCTGTACGTTTTCATTTGCATTTGTAAATTTGTAAGTTTTCACTTGCAGTTTTGTAAGTTTTAATTTGCATTTACAGATTTGTAAGTTTTTATTGTATTTGCAATTTCTTTTAAGGTTTAATTGGTATTTGCAATTTTGTAAGTTTGCATTTGTAGTTGTGTGAGCTTTAATTGTATTTGCAAGTTTTAATTGGTATATTCAAATTTGTAAGTTTTACTTTACATTTGTAAATGTGTAAGTTTTAATTTGCATTTGCAATTTAAGTTTTAATGTGTATTTGCAAATTTTGTAGGTTTTACTTTACATTTGTAGATTTGTAAATTTGATTTGCATCTGTAGTTTTGTAAGATTTAATTGTAATTGCAAGGTTTTTTTAATTAGTTTTAATTGTTATATTCAATTTTGTACGTTTTACTTCACATTTGTAAATTCTTACGTTATCATTTGCAGTTTTGTAAGTTTTGATTTATATTTGGCAATCTGACTGATCATTTTAATTGTTTTAAGCATAAACTCACTTAATTTTAATAACAAAAAATACTTAATTAGTATAGTATAGTAATTTTCCATTTGAAGTAACTATCTTGATTTAAGAATTTGATGTTTTATTTCCTCATGTGTAAAGACTTTTGTTTTTGTTTTGTTTTGTTTTTTAGGAATTTTTAGGTTGTTGTAACTGAAAACAAAGCAAAAATACTAAAAATAAATTACCTCTCAATGAAACCAATTAAATTCAAGAGATCATTAAATAAAAAAAAATGAGTGGTGCACTTAATTCTAGTACTATGCTGTTCGCCACTTTGGTGTAGAGTATAAAATCTGAGTGTGGACCAAAACCGGTTAAAAATCACTGAAAATACAGACACATTCCAGTGACATTCCAGCAGGCACTGCATGTGATTCTCTCTTTCTCTCACACAGACACACATACAGACACACACGCATGTGCTGCCACCTCCGGCTCTGTTCCCGTGGTGACCGAAGAAACGCATCTCGACAGCGCAGCAAATCTCCACAAGCAGCCCGGCAACCATCACCAGGGAGCCTGTCGCCGCGGTAACGAGAAGATGACAGGTGGATAGGAGCGCAATCTCGGAGCTTTGACCGCAGGGAAATGAAAGCTAATGCAGCAGAGATTCCTGCGGCGATACTCGTTTGGGAGGAAAGGCGCGTTCGGCCGCCGGAGGGCCCCGAGTACCAACACTTACTCAACAAATAAGAAACAACAGCGCCTCAACACACCAGCTTACAAACTACCAAGACAGCATTTAAAGACACTGCTTAACATTCATAAGTAAAATTTAAATAAAACACTGCAAATTTGCCAAATACTATGGAGGAACTACATATAGTTTTGAGAATATATATATATATATATATACACACACACACACACAAAATGTAAAAACCTTCCAACATCTGAACATCTGCCAAATACCAATTAAAACTAAAAGAAATTGCAAATACCGTTTAAAGCTTACAAAGATGGTAAATACCAACTAAAACTTACAAAATTAGCAAATGCCAATTGAAACTTAAAAGAAATTGCAAATACTGTTTAAAGCTGAAAAATTGCAAACACCAGTTGAAACTTACACAAAAAAATGCAAATATCAATTAAAATGTTCAAAACTGCAAATGCAAACTTACAATTTTCCAAATATAAATTAAAACTTACTAAATTGCAAATACCATTTAAAACTGTTTTTTTTTTCATTTAAAAATGGCTAATACAAAACAAGACTTAAAAATTTTTCAAATACTAGCGAAAACATACAAAAAAAAAAATCCAAATTAAAACTTGCAAATGCAAATGAAAACTTTTCCAAATATAAATGAAAACTTACAAAATTTTCAAATGCCAATTCAAACTTACAAAACTGCAAATGCAAAAAAAAACTTTCCAAATATAAATTTAAAAACTTACATTTAAAATACCAATTAAAATTTACAAAAAATTGCAAATACCAGTGTCAAGTCAAGGCATTTTTGATATTTGCAATTGGTTTTAAACTTGCAGACTTTTATATTGTGTATGTGTGTGTGTGTCTGTGTGTGTGTGTGTGTGTGTGTGTGTGTGTGTGTACACACAAAATGAAAAAATGACAGTTTAAAGTGATAACATTGAGCTCATTAAGTACACTGAGTAACATTTGGTGTAACATTTACAATTTTCACTCAGAAATTGCTAGTAAATCTCACAAGTAATTACAAAGAAATGATAAGAAACATTACATTTTGAAGTAGAACGGCTGAAATAGTATTTTATTGCAAAACAATCTACAATAATATTTGCTTAGAACTTCAAAGAAATCCTTTTTTTTTTTTTTTTTTAAACATTGTCTTTGCTAAAATAAACCAGCCTCATTTGTAGGGGTGGGTATCGTTTGAATTTTATCGATTTCGATTCCGATTCCGATTCCACTTGTCGATTCCGATTCTTTTCGATTCCCAGTTTCGATTCCAATTTAGTAAAAAAAAAAACAACAACAAACATAAAAGTCAAACATTAATATATTAAACATGTTTATTTTCAGTGCTAGATTGCAACATATTATTTTATCACAGGGGTTCTCAACCTTTTTTATATCAGGGCCCCCTTCTTCTCGGGTCAGTTTTGCAAGGCCCCCCTATGCCTGACATTTCCTCTAAAGGTGTTTATTTTTTAACCTTTTTTATTAACCTAAACATTAGTTTTGCCTTTTTATTTTCTCCTGCATGTTATTAAAAAAAATCAAACAAACTTTAAATTAAAGCTATACTTTTGAATTTAAAAGAAAATCCTCTGCTCTAACTTTTTAACATGAATACACACATACAGATTTAAAGCACCTAAATTATTTAATTCAGACATTCTTCACAACTTCAGAGTACTCTTTCTTAAGTGACTGAATATCTACTGTTTGTATTCATTATAAAATAAACATATAAATGAAAAATACAGTAAATACATTGTAAATCTGTTTATGCTGGTGCTCATATGTGCTTAAACACCACTGACCCTTACAAGATCCACCTCTATGGGTAAGCATTCATTATAAAAAACTCACAGGACATTCATTTTGAAAACTATGCAAATATTTAGAAATTTCACGCAAAAATACTATGGATCAGAGCACCGAAAGCATGAATAGTTTGTGAATCAACAGCGGACTTATGCGTGCCTATAGACTCCGATATACAAGAATGAATACATTAGGCACGCGCGAGTTCGTTACTATTACTCTGGTCATCTTTGCCTTCACATTACCGGGAGGGTTTGTTTCATGCAGCCAAGAGATAAAGTAGATACCTGTCTTCCCGCGGGGGTATAAGTGACTTTTATGAGGGCTTTTGCGGGACGAAATAACATATATTCCTTCTGGAGTGGGCGGGCGCAGGACTAAAATCCGTCCCTTGCAGATCTCTAAGATGAAGTTTGCGTGCAGCGGTAGATTTGTCTTCGGTTTTTACAAAGCGTAGACACACTTTTAAACGCTTACCGTGATCCATCTTTTCGACTGATGTTTACATTACCACGTAAAGTCCTGGCAGATTGCACGCGCTGAAGGTCCTGGCAGATCACTAGATGGAAAAAATGCAACCAGGAATCGAAACGAGGAATCGAAATTTTAATATTATAACAAGTATCCGATTCTTTATCTTAAGTATCCGATTCCAGAATCGGAATCGATTTTCGATTCCCAACCCTACTCATTTGCTAGTCCTAGCTGGTTTGAATGAGCTACTCTCTCAGTTTTCAGCTGGTACAATTTTGTAAGTTTTAATTGGTATTTGCAATTGGTAAAGTTTTACTTTATATTTGGAAATTTCTGTTTTCAGTTGCATTTGCAGTTCTGTATGTTTTAATTGGTATTTGCAATTTTTGTAAGTTTAAAATGTTGTTTGCAATTTTTGTAAGTTTAAAATGTTGTTTGCAATTTTTGTAAGTTTAAAATGTTGTTTGCAATTTCTTTTAAGTTTGAATTGCTTTTTGCAATTTAGTAAGTTTAAATTTATATTTGGACATTTGTATGTTTGCATTTGCAGTTTTGTACGTTTTAATTGTTAATAGCAATTTTGTAAGTTTTAATTAATGTAACCGATTCCACTGAAGGTGAAATATGAGGAACCCAAGTGTAATTTTATTGACAGTGACGAGAAATCCAAAATCCAAACATAATCCAAACAAATGAAAACTTGACTAGACAAAAACTTGAAACAGACTTGACTAGACTCACCAGCTGCAGGTTATATACTTCAACACTCAACCAGAGGCAAAGGCAACATGGAGCTATATATATATCAAACAATGCAGGTCACATGACACAAACCAACCAATGAGACATAAGACACATGACTAGAACAACCAATGAGAACATGACACATTGAACAGAGGAACCAATAGCAGGTATACATGAGGGAAAGAGAAGCAAGGCAAGGCTTTTACATAAGAAAAGACGTGAAAACATGAACTTACATTTTGTCAGTTTTAATTGATATTTTGAAGTTTTCATGAGTATTTGCAATTTTGTAAGTCTTGTTCGGTATTTGCAGCTTTTGTATGTTTTAAATGGTATTTGCAATTTAGTAAGTTTTATTTAATATTTCGAAATTTGTAAGTTTGCATTTGCAGTTTTGTACGTTTTAATTAATTGCAAGTTTTTGTAAGTTTTCACTGGTACTGGCAATTTTTTTTTTTGTATATATTTTTTTAATTTGATATTTTTTGGTATTTCAACTGGTATTTGCATTTTTTGTAAGTTTTAATTGTATTTGCAATTTCTTTTAGGTTTTAATTGGTATTTGCAAATTTTGTACGTTTTCATTTATATTTGGAAATGTGCAAGTTTTCATTTGCATTTGCAAGTTTTGTAAGTTTTAATTGATATTTGCAATTTTGTAAGTCTTGTTTTATATTTGTTTTTTGTATGACTCAACTGATATTTGCATTTTTTGTAAGTTTTAATTGATATTTGCAATTTTGTAAGTCTTGTTTTATATTTGTTTTTTGTATGACTCAACTGATATTTGCATTTTTTGTAAGTTTTAATTGATATTTGCAATTTTCTGCATTTGTAACTGATATTTGCAATTTTGTAAGTTTTAATTGGTATTTGCATTTTTTGTACGATTTAAACAATATTTGCAATTTCTTTTAAGTTTTGATTGGTATTTGCAATTTAGTAAGTTTTAATTTGCAGTTTTGTATGTTTTAATTATTTGTTTTATTTAAGTTTTAATTGATATTTGCAATTTTTTGTATTTTTACTGGTATTTGCAATTTATGTAAGTTTTCACTGGCATTTGCAATTTTGTATGTTTTAATTGGTATTTGCAACTTTTATATGATTTAAACAATATTTGCAATTTTTGTAAGTTTTAATTGCCTTTTGCAATTTTGTAAGTTTTAATTGATATTTGCAATTTTGTCTTGTTTTATATTTGTTTTTTTTTGTATGACTCAAGGAAGGTTGAGTTAGACTTTAACATTGACCGTCATTTTGACGGACAGGGTCGTAAAAATTCCGTCATAATCCATTATTACCCGTCATTTTAATTTTCAGATTTTAATTTTAATACCACATTTAATTGCATTTATGTTTGTTCACGTTTTCAGGACAATATAGATTTATAATATAGGCATTTATGTTGAAGAAAACAGATAAACAGATGAGACTGCTTAACTTTTCATGTTCAACACCACATCCTGCCTCAAGTCTTAAATTTCAAATTATATCGATTTCATTAGGAAATTCAAGCAATAAATACCGTTTTGGCGCTCTATAATGTGGCGTGATAGATCGTTGTAGCTTCTTTGTAGTCGCATGTACAGTTTCGTTTTTGTTCTGGATTCAGTTCTCTGCTGCCACACTGGAGCGCACTCGCCACCAACTGGACAGGAGTGGGAATTACAGCTACAAATTACAATAGGTCATCTTCAGTGTAATCTGTCAAAGTGACGGACGGCCTTCAGATTTTTCCTTCATTTCTAAAAAAATTCCGTCAATGACAGACATTTTTCGGTTAACGCGACCTCTGGACTCAACTGGTATTTGCATTTTTTGTAAGTTTTAATTTATATTTTCAATTTTCTGCATTTTTAACTGATATTTGCAATTTTGTAGGTTTTAACTGGTATTTGCGATTTTTGAATGATTTAAACAATATTTGCAATTTCCTTTAAGTTTTAATTGCCATTTGCAATTTTTGTAAGTTTTAATTGCCTTTTGCAATTTTGTAAGTTTTAATTGATATTTGCAATTTTGTCTTGTTTTATATTTGTTTTTTTTTATGACTCAACTGGTATTTGCATTTTTGTAAGTTTTAATTGATATTTGCAATTTTTTTGTAAGCTTTCACTAAAAAGGTTTTTGCAATTTACCAAGCTACTGCCAGTTTAAACAAACCTTAGGTGGTTTAGTGGTTTACTAGCCTGGTTTTGTTTGCTGATTTTTCAAAACACTTAATAAAAATAATTTCTGGACTAAGTGTAATAAGAAAATTAAATTTTTTAGTCTTTCAATTTCGTATATAATTTAATGTGTAACTTGCCATTTTTGTAATTACTTGTAAAACTTACTACAATAGACTTTATTTACAACTTCAAAAGCAATTTTTAATCGTTGCAACAAAACAAAAGACAGCTGCATATAATCAGAGTTAACAGAGTTTATAGAACTCATCAGATAAACAAAACTAAACCGCTACCAACTCAAGTCGCTCCTGTGAAACAGAACAAAAGCGCGTGCGGCTCTACGGAGGCGGTCACCATGACGACAGCGACAGCAGCGTTCCTGTTATTGTCACACAGGTTGGTCTCATTGTCATCGGTCCATCTGCTGCTGTGAAATTCAGACGACCATGAAGCATCTCAAACGTCTCTGTCTGATCTACTTCACATGCTTCACACACTCTCAATACTCCTCCTGCTTTCTTGTGTTTGTCTACAAAACGGTCCAACACTCCAGATGGAAAACATGCTGAGAGAGAGAGAGAGAGAGAGAGAGAGAGAGAGAGAGTGTGTGTGTGTGTGTGTGTGTGTGTGTGTGTGTGTGTGTGTGTGTTTGTGTGTAATCATTGACTAGTGTTTGTGTGAAAGTCTCCAATAAAAATTGCAATTACCACACCTAAGAAAGAGAGAGATGGAAGGATGTAGAAATAATAACAGGTAAACAGAAATGGAAGAATTTTAAAGATATAAACTGCAATTAATCAGTATTTTGTCTTGTTTTCAAGTCAAAAAATAAACATAATGTTAGAAAAACTAGATAGATTTTTTTTAGATTTTTACCTGAAAAGTATCATTAGAAAAAATTACAGCTTGTTTTTAGAGAATGCATCTTGTATAAAAGTAGATTGTGTTTTATTAAACACAATGCAAATTCCTTATTTTGTATTTGTGTCTTGTTTTGCAAACAGCTTTCTTAAAATATTCTTCAAGCAAGACACATTTCTCACCCCACTAGATAGAAGATAATTAAAATTACATTTTTTAACAAGAACTTTATTAAATAAACATATAATTTAAGAATGTTTAGATATTTAAACTAGAAAACAAGAAAAATAAATTTCTTAAAAACTAGATTTAACTGTCTTTAAGAGATTACAACATGGTTTAGAGAATTTATCTTGCATTTCTGAGTTTTTGTTTTATAATACATTATACAAATGACTTTTCATTTGTATAAGTTGTAAATATATTAAATACAATGTGTTACTTGACATTTATTTGTAATACTTTGTGAAATTTACTAACATTTTCTGAGTGGAATAAATCCTACCTCAAATGTTCAGTGTTTATTTTATTGCTTTTAATGACATTTTACTAATAATAGGCAAAGAAAAATCTGCCAATGGAACTAAAAACCCTTATTTAACAAATCATCTGAAAAGAGATGAGTATTTCAGGAAATTCTCAGGTAAATGTATCTTGTTCTTCATGAAGCCGTGTGTTGATTCTCAGACAGCAGGAGTTTGATTCATTCTGATTGTATGTGTTTGCAGCGATAAAACCGCTTTATTTCCCATCTCAGTAACAGTTTCTGAATTCTGCTGTCATCTCCTGTTGAACCACAGCGCTCTTATTCACCTTTATTACACACACACACACACACACACACACACACACACACACACACACACACACACACACACACACATCCCCCCAAACACACACACACACACACACACACACACACACACTAAGTAGAGTTCCAATCTTACTGTTTTTATTGGTATTTGCAATTTTGTACGTTTTCACTTGCATTTGCAATTATGTAAGATTTTTGTAATTTTTGTAAGTTTTCATTGGTATTTGTAATTGTTAATTTTGTATGTTTTCATTGATATTTTCAATTTTTTAAGTTTTTATTTGCATTTGCAATTATGCAAGTTTTAAATGATATTTGCAATTTTATGTTTTCATTTGCCTTTGCAATTATGTTGGATTTTTGTAATTTTGTAAGTTTTCATTGATATTTGCAAATTTGTAAGTTTTCATTTGCATTTGAAATTTTGTACGTTTTAATTATTATTTGCTATTTTGTAAGTTTTCATTTGCATTTGCAGTTTTGTATGTTTTAATTGATATTTGCATTTTTCATTTTCATTTGCAATTTTCTACGTTTTCATTGGTATTTGCAAATTTTATAAGTTTTTATTTGCATTTGCAATTTTGTAAGTTTTCATTGATATCAGCAATTGTGTACGATTTTTGTAAGTTTTCATTTGCTTTTGCAATTTAGTAAGTTTTAATTGATATTTGCAATTGTGTAAGTTTTCATTTGCATTTGCAACTATGTAAGATTTTTGTCATTTGTAAGTTTTCATTGATATCAGCAATTGTGTAAGATTTTTGTAAGTTTTCATTTGCCTTTGCAGTTTTGTAAGTTTTCATTGATATTTGCAAATTTTATAAGTTTTTATTTGCATTTGCAATTTAAGTTTTAATTGATATTTGCAATTTTCTAAGTTTTCATTTGCATTTGCAACTTTGTATGTTTATATTTGTATTTGCAATTTTGTAAGTTTTCAGTGATATCAGCAATTGTGTAAGATTTTTGTAATTTTGTAAGTTTTCATTTGCTTTTGCAATTTAGTAAGTTTTAATTGATATTTGCAATTTTGTAAGTTTTTATTTGCATTTGCAACTTTGTAAGGTTTTTGTCATTTTCTAAGTTTTCATTGATATTTGCAATTTTGTAAGTTTTCATTTGCAATTTTGTAAGTTTTTATTTGCATTTGCAATTTAGTCTGTTTTAATTGGTATAAACATGTGCACACATACTCCTCCTTTCTATCTTTCTTTCTCACACACAGACACACTCACACACACTACAAACTGCTCAAAGTGCTTCTGTTTGACCTGAATTCTGGCTCCCAAATACATTTTAAATGCTCTTGTGTCTTTTGTGTCAAACTCACACACTCAAATACTCACATTTTGCCACAACTGAGAAAATACAACGAGTCATGACATTTTTATGTATGAACTTATTTAGAATTTTTCCCTACAGATTCTGTTATTTAAATACTTCTTAGGAATAATGAATCTTCTGACATTGTAGCACAAATGATGTGAAGTGATATGGTTTCAGTAAAAAGCATCACATCACATGAAAGCAATGACAAAACGGTCACTTTTAAGTTTTCATGATTAACACCAGGAGTGTAATTCTCCAGAACAATGTAACTAAAAAACAAATTTCAAATTTGCATGTAAATCATTGTTGCTTTTTCTTACTAAATCATGGTATATTTTACTTAACAAACACAAGATTAACTCACATATGGCATGTTAGTTCACAGACGCCAACTCTAACTACACAACACACACACTTTCACATACACACACATTTCATCCATCCCCTATGAGGGGGGCAATGCTGCCGTCTCTACGGTAACGATGCGGTTAGATGGTTGTCACGGCGACAGCAGCAGCGATGCCATGAGTCATGAAGAGAGAAAAACTTAAAAACGCTTTAAAGAAAACACAGAAAAGCCTTTTAATCTGGCCGGCGTTGATAAAAACAGTCTGTTTATCAGACTGGAATGAGTGGAAGCATCCGGAGAACGGTGACATTTTCACCGGTGATTTAGTTTGCCAGTCAAGAGCTCTTCAAAGAAAAACAGACTCGCGCAGAGAGTGTCCTCCATTATCACCCGCCGGATAAAAACCTGCGGCGTTAACACTGTTTATTCCTCGTCTTTACAAAAAAAAAAAACAGGAGAGAAAGAGAGTGATTGAGTTCTTTGCAGCGTATTTTATTTGACAGGTCTCGTTGAGGGCAAAATAGCACAGGAACAGGAACGAAACGAGCAGAAAAACACACAACTGACTCATCCGACTGATCTGACCGTAATCGGCCATCTCTAGAGTGAATTCCATCAAAAGGAATTCTAAAAGGGAGAAAATTTTAAAAATTAAAATTTTTTAAATAGTTAGTAACCTTATACTAGTCTCTAGATATGACTATTGTTGAAAGAAGACTGAGGATGAATTTTGGGTTTCTCTTTTTATCACATTTCAAAAATAAAAAATACAGTCAACAGACAGTAAAAAACTAATTTTCACCTCGTTTTTTTAGGAATAAAATGATGTATAAATGAGTGTCAATGACATATGAACAAACCCTTCTTTAAAAACCTTCAGAATATAGAGAGGAATAAAGCTCTAAGTTTTGGTGCATGTAAGTGCAGCTGAAGTGGAGAAATAAACACATTTAGAGAAAAAAAACAACCTTTAAATACTGCATTGAAATTTAATTACATATGCAAATGAAGTGCAATAATAAAACCAGGTGAATGATATAAAAACAAACCCTTCTACAAAAACCTTCAGAATATAGAAAGGAATAAACCTCTAAGTTTTGGTGCATGTAAGTGCAGCTGAAGTTGAGAAACAAATTCATTTAGAAAAAAAGACCTTTAAAGACTGTATTGTAAATTAAATCTACATATGCAAATAAATTACAATAATAAAACCAGGTGAATGATATAAAAACAAACCCTTCTACAAAAACTTTCAGAATATAGAGAGGAATAAACCTCTAAGTTTTGGTGCATGTAAGTGCACCACATTTATAAAAAAAAAAAAAAAAAAAAAAAATCCTTTAAAGACTGTACTGTAAATTAAATCGACATATGCAAATAAAGTGCAATAATAAAACCAGGTGAATGATATATAAACAAACCATTCTATAAAAACCTTCAGAATATAGAGAGGAATAAACCTCTAAGTTTTGGTGCATGTAAGTGCAGCTGAAGTGGAGAAACAAACTCATTCAGAATAAAAAAGACCTTTAAAAACTGTATTGTAATTTAAATTGACATATGCAAATAAATTACAATAATAAAATCAGGCGAATGATATAAAACAAACCCTTCTACAAAAACTTTCAGAATATAGAGAGGAATAAACCTCTAAGTTTTGGTGCATGTAAGTGTAGCTGAAGTTGAGAAACAAACTCATTTAGAAAAAAAGACCTTCAAAAATTGTATTGTAAATTAAGTCTACACATGCAAATAAAGTGCAATAATAAATCTATGCACATGATATATTTGCAGCTCAAGAAACATTTCTGATTATTATCAATGTTGAAAACAGAAAGAACAGCATTTATTTGAAATGTAACTGTAAAGTTTCTTGCTAAACAAAAGTATCAATTTCTTCCAAAAATATCAAAAAATCTTCACTAACCCCAAATGTTTAAACAGTAGTGTAAGTATTCTCTCCAGAAGTCACTCTACTCAAAGAGACAGATGATTTAAGTTTCTCTTAACATGAACCATGAGCAGTAATTTTGGTCTTAACAAACACCACTAAGTGCATTTCAGAAACACACACAATATTTCAAGAGTTCAGCTTCTACGGTTTCATCCTAAATGACAGAATAATATTTGTGTAAGAAACTGAGGAAATAATTGAGGTTAAGAGTTAGTTCAGATCCAGCGTAGCGTTCCTGCACTCTCTTTTCTTCATTCAGAAACACTTATAGATTTCTGCACTGATGACAAAACCACAGAATTCAAATGTGTCAGTCTCAAACACTTTTCTCATGAAAGAAAGCAAAGGACAGCGGTCTCTTGAATCAAATTCCGGTGTGTGCCTTCACTGACGGCATCTCCGCTAACACACGGATCAAAGTCACCATGCCAACGGATGGCGTCACGGACGAAGCGCACAGAGCCGGTAATTAAAGTATCGTCTCTGTGTGGAGTTCTGGTCATCAGAGAAATGCAGCTGTTTCCCAGAGAACTTCATGAGGAGATGAGCGTTCCTTCAACGTCGCCTCAGTGTGCTGAGCTCACACAAGCGCTGCACTCACTTCACTTTTATGCTGCTGAATCGCTCTAAAATTAGTTTTTTGTGGGTCGACACCTCAAAGACTGCCAGAGAGGCAAAAACGCAGTCATGCAGCAACACACACCGTCACCAAAGACAAATCACAAATGAGATCGCTTAAAATTCTCCTCTTAAAGCAATTAGATCAACCTCACAGCAGCCACACCAAACCAGGATCAGGGCCACATCATAAAAACCACATCATAATTCCTTCAGAAATCTAGTTTAAGCATCAACTTGGTCTCATAAGTTTCTTCTTAAGAAATTCTAAATTTAACCGAGCGACTGACTGACTGAATTGAGTCAATAGCTGTCATACAGAGCTATAAAATGAGTTTGGAGCAGTCTGATGTAGGGAGAATTTGAGTTTCTGAAATCTCGTTTGACTGCACTTTTACTTTGAGAGTACAATTTGAGATCACTTCTGAAAATCTGGTTTTGCACATTTCTTTTCTCAAATACTTTTGAGGAAAATATAAAGAAAACCACTTCTGTAATCTCTCACGTGTCTCCTCAGTCTCTCATACATGTCTCAAATGGTGTTCTCAAAACAAGTCTGCAATCAAAACTCTGAGATCTCAGTATTGATAATAAAGGCCATTAATCACTGTAAATATGTGGCAGCTTACTTAAATATCCAGAAGAGAAATGCATTAATCCAGGTTCAAAATTCTTGTTTGATTTTGTAGTCATATTACAATTAAAGGTTTTTACAGAGGGGATTTTGGATTTCTCTTTTTATCATCTGGTAAATCAGAAAATACTGTCGAAAGACAGAAAAACACCATGCTAACCATGTTTTTAGGAATAAAATATTGTAAAAAAAAGTGTGAATGACATATGACCAAATCCTTCTATAAAAACCTTAAGAATATAGGCAGGAATATACCTCTAAGTTTTGGTGTATGTAAGTGCTGCTGAAGTGGAGAAACAAACTCATATAGAGGAAAAAATTACCTTTAAAGACTGTATTGTAAACTAAATCTACATATGCGAATAAAGTGCAATAATAAAACTGCTCCTGTTTATCGTGCGTTTGATTATCGTGGATTATATTAAAAGACTGCTCTTGGAATTTCTTGCCTTGTGCTCGTCCATTCAACCTCCAACGCATGTTACAAAAACCAGGTGAATGATATATGAACAAACCCTTCTACAAAAACCTTCAGAACATAGAGAGAAATAAACCTCTAAGTTTTGGTGCAAGTGCTGCTGAAGTGGAGAAACAAACTCATTTTGAGAAAAAAAAAACAAGCTTTAAAGACTGAATTGTAAATTAAATCTACATGTGCAAATGAAGTGCAATAATAAAACCAGGTGAATGATATATGAACAAATCCCTCAGTAAAAACCTTCAGAATAAAGAGAGGAATGAAACTCTGAGTTTTGGTGTATGTAAGATTTGCTGAAGTGGAGAAACAAACTCATTTAGAGAAAAAAAAACTGTAATGTAAATTAAATCAACATGTGCAAATAAAGTGCAATAATAAAACCAGGTGAATGATATATAACCAAACCCTTCTACAAAACCCTTCAGAACACAGAGAGGAATAAAACTCTAAGTTTTGGTGTATGTAAGTGCTGCTAAAGTGGAGAAACAAACTTAAGAAACAATGGTTATGTCCATATCGTCTTGTTTTAATTTCTCACGTTTCAGTAATATTGCCACAAGACATAAACAATATGCATGATAATATTAATATATAATTATAAAATAAATATAAATATAAAATACAATTTTATAAATATAAAATATATAATTAATATATAATTAATATCATACATGTCTCAAATGGTGTTCTCAAAACAAGTCTGCAATCAAAACTCTGAGATCTCAGTATTGATAATAAAGGCCATTAATCACTGTAAATATGTGGCAGCTTACTTAAATATCCAGAAGAGAAATGCATTAATCCAGGTTCAAAATTCTTGTTTGATTTTGTTGTCATATTACAATTAAAGGTTTTTACAGAGGGGATTTTGGATTTCTCTTTTTATCATCTGGTAAATCAGAAAATACTGTCGACAGACAGAAAAACACATTTTACCATGTTTTTAGGAATAAAATATTGTAAAAAAGAGTGTGAATGACATATGACCAAATCCTTCTATAAAAACCTTAAGAATATAGGCAGGAATATACCTCTAAGTTTTGGTGTATGTAAGTGCTGCTGAAGTGGAGAAACAAACTCATATAGAGGAAAAAATTACCTTTAAAGACTGTATTGTAAACTAAATCTACACATGCGAATAAAGTGCAATAATAAAACTGCTCCTGTTTATCGTGCGTTTGATTATCGTGGATTATATTAAAAGACTGCTCTTGGAATTTCTTGCCTTGTGCTCGTCCATTCAACCTCCAACGCACGTTACAAAAACCAGGTGAATGATATATGAACAAACCCTTCTAAAAAAACCTTCAGAACATAGAGAGAAATAAACCTCTAAGTTTTGGTGTATGTAAGTGCTGCTGAAGTGGAGAAACAAACTCATTTTGAGAAAAAAAAACAAGCTTTAAAGACTGAATTGTAAATTAAATCTACATGTGCAAATGAAGTGCAATAATAAAACCAAGTGAATGATATATGAACAAATCCCTCAGTAAAAACCTTCAGAATAAAGAGAGGAATAAAACTCTGAGTTTTGGTGTATGTAAGATTTGCTGAAGTGGAGAAACAAACTCATTTAGAGAAAAAAAACTGTAATGTAAATTAAATCAATATGTGCAAATAAAGTGCAATAATAAAACCAGGTGAATGATATATAACCAAACCCTTCTACAAAACCCTTCAGAACACAGAGAGGAATAAAACTCCAAGTTTTGGTGTATGTAAGTGCTGCTAAAGTGGAGAAACAAACTTAAGAAACAATGGTTATGTCCATATCGTCTTGTTTTAATTTCTCACGTTTCAGTAATATTGCCACAAGACATAAACAATATGCATGATAATATTAATTTTGCGTAAAGAACAATAATCTTTTTTTGCATACTACATTTACAACTGCCATGACAACTCAACACTATAAACACTCAAAATACTGTAAAAAATGATTTACAAATAAAACAGCATATGCTGTAACCGTATAATTAATGTAAGTGAATTATTAAACTGCACAATTCTACCTTACTCCAGACCTTTTCCCCATTTACTCCCATTGTGAGATTCACACCGTAAACCTCCAGTTTTGACTCTTTTTTTAATTTTTAAGACAACAAGGGATGAATCTAAATAGTTTTAGAACTAATCAAACATAAATCACAAATGCTGTCGATGTGCTGTACTTTTACTGAACTTGGAATAACCCTTGAACCACATTGAGCAACATCTACTGAGCAACAATGTCTGAGCAGTATTTTTGAGAAATAATACTTTCCTCTGGGCACACACACACACACACACACACACACACACACACACACACACACACACACACACACACACACATTTTTCTTTTATGCCAAAAAATCATTAGGATATTAAGTGAACCTCATGTTCCATAAAGATACTTTGTAAATTTCCTACCGTAAATATATCAAAACTTTTTGATATTTTTGATTAGTAATATGCATTGCTAAAAACTTCATTTGGACAACTTTGAAGGTGATTTACTCAAAATTGTATTTATTTATTTTTTGCACCCTCGGATTCCAGATTTTCAAATAGTTGCATCTCGCCCAAATATTGTCCTAACAAACCAAAGCTTTTTATTCAGCTTTTAGATGTTGTATAAATCTCAGTTTTTAAAAAATTGACACTTATGACTGGTTTTGTGGTCCGGAGTCACACATATTTATACATATATATCTCATTACAGAAAAGCACTGAAAAAAACCCATGGATCACAGCAAGGAACCACAGAAGAGCAATGACATCCAGTGGAACGTCCAGGGAAATGAGGCCTTGGTACGTGTGATCACACTCATTACTGAATCACTTCAGATTTAAATTCAGTTTACACTCCTGCAGCTGTTAATTCACATTCACACTGAGCTAATAATGACTGAAGCTGCACTTCTGACCAACATCATGAAAACAGACTGCAGCGTCTAATGGAATAATGGAGTTTATGATTCAAAGATCTTCCTCCCTCATACATAATCATTTCGCCTGATCGTTAAGCCTTTAACGAGGACTGATGCACATTTATGTGAATGAGAGAGACTCTAGTTTAAGATTTAAAAACAGAAACTGAATAATGTTTTTAATCTCTCATTTGCTCAAACACATCCATCACGCAGCATCACTGATTATAACACTGAATAATGTGAGAAAAAAGTCTAATAAGCATCCTAAAGGGTTTTTGCATCATGACAATATTTTCATAACAATTAAGCATATTTATCCCACAATTTTCATTACTGGATATTGTACTTTTGAGTTTGCTTTTTAATTAAAAAACCTTTTTTTTTGTCTACTATCATTTTAATTTTATTACACCATTACCTGGTCTTATTCTTATGGAAGCCCGTTTCCGCCAATGAATAAAAAACAAAAAAAGATTATTGTGACTTTTTTTCTCTGAATTGTGAGATATAAACTCGCAATTCTCAGAAATTAAGTTGCAATTGCATTACATAAACTCAATTGTGCAAGAAAAAAAGTCCGAATTTTGCAAGATACAAAATTGCAATTACATGAAAAAAATTCATAAATGCGAGATACAAAGTTGCAATTGCATTTTAAAAAGTCAGAATTGCAATACAAAGTCACAACTGAGAAAAAAGTTGGAATTGCAAGTTTATATCTTGCAGTTATAAAATTTAATTATTGCAATTGTGAGTTTATATCCCACAATTCTGACTTTATAACTCGCAGCTGTGCATTTATATCTCACAGTTCTGAGGAAAAAAAGTCAGAATTGCGAGATACAAAGTTGCAATTGTGCAAAAAAAAGTCAGAAATGTGAGATACAAAGTTGCAATTGCGAGAAAATAACTCAGAACTGTGAGATACAAACTCGCATTTAAGTAAAAAAGTTGGAATTGCAAGTTTTTATCTTGAAATTATTACTTTATTTTTTGCAATTTTGCATTTATATCTCACAGTTCTGAGAAAAAAAGTCAGAATTGCAAGACAAAGTTGCAATTGCGATAAAAAACTCAGGACTGCAAGATACAAAGTTGCAATTGCATGAAAAAAAAAGTCAGAATTGCAAGTTTATATTTCACAATTCAGATTTCATTTCTTGCATTTGTGAGTTTATATCCCACGATTCTGACTTTATAACTTGCAATTTTGCATTTATATCTCCCAGTTCTGAGAAAAAAAGTAAGAATTGCAAGTTTATATGATGCAATTCTGAGAAAAAAAGTCAGAATTGAGAGACAAAAAGTCACAATTACCTTTTTCATTTTTTATTTAGTGGCGGAAACAGGCTTCCATATATTTTTGAGGTTTGTGAGTTTCAGCTAGTTGTAAATCTCTCTCTCTCTCTCTCTCTCTCTCTCTCTCTCTCTCACACACACACACACACACACACACACACACACACACACACACACAGCTGCACCCGCAGTGATGGACACAAGCGGTCATGTAACTGGATTTCACTGTATTCCTTCATGCTGTGTTAAAGAGTGCTGTACAGATCCACTGCCGGGAGAAACACAGCCAAAGGGGGAAACGAGTAAAAATACACACGCACGCACGCACGCACGCACACACACACACACACACACACACACACACACACACACACACAGAAACGCTCACAGCAGCATTAATCGCTGGTCTGTGAAAGAAGCTCCATTGAGCAACTCATTGCCGGAGGTTCAACACAACAGATACTTTTCCACTGATGATACACTGAGTACAGAAACAGAAAGAGAGAGAGAGAGAATAGGGCAGAGGGAATGAGTTTGTGTCCTTGTAGAGATCAGATGACATAATCATCCCTCTTTTAATAACCTATTTTCCCCTTAAACTCCCTCCATCTCTCTGGTTCCCTCTATCTTTCTCCTTGTCTTTCTCCAGTGTGTGTGTGTGTGTGTGTGTGTGTGTGTGTGTGTGTGTGTGTGTGTGTGTGTGTGTGTGTGTGTGTGTGTGTGTGTGTGTGTGTGTGTGTGAAGGTTGACCCATCTGGCTGTTTCTCTCAGATCATCATATTGTAATTCACACACATACACAGTTGACTAAGTCAATCATTTCACTAATGCTGATGTTCTCAAACCTCAAGCACTAAGTTTTTAAGGCGAGTGTTTTGCGCACAGCGTTTTAAGCACAGCGTTTTGTGCAATTACACAGAACACCCTAGAAACCACACAGCATCACTCAGAACGCACTAGCAAGCAAGCATCTTGGCAACTACATAGAACACTGCAAAAAAATGCTTTCTAGATGAGTAAAAATTGTCTTGTTTTCAGAAAAAAAAGTCAAAATTAAGTGTTTTTGCTTGAAACAAACAAAATAATCTGCCAATGGGGTAAGCAAAGAATCTTATTCCAACAGAAAACAAAATTATTTTTCTTACATTGGCAGATTATTTTGCTTGTTTCAAGCAAAAAAAAAAACAAAAAACTTAATTTTGTCCATTTTTACTCGTCTAGAAAATCCTTCTTGATTTAAGAATTTTTTGATATTTTGGCTGGAAGTAAGGAGTAAGTAAGAAAAGCATTTTTGCAGTGAAGTACTAAACATGTCTTTAAATAAAATCATTGTCTGGTACACTATATAAATTTTTTCGAAGCTGTAAATAAAAGAAAGATTATTGGAGTATGTTTTAGAAGAAATTGCTATTCTTTTACTACTTCAAAATTCATTCTGTTACTTCCTTTTTTTTTTTTACTAATATTTGTTGAACAATGCAAAAAAAGGCTTATCTTACTTAGTATTTTTTCTTGTTTCTATAGTCAAAATATCTAAAAATACTTAAATTAAGATTAACTAGATAAGCAAATAATATAAATTCTTATATTGAGATGCAAATTAAGATGCATAGATAAGCAAAACCACATAAATCTGGTGCAGTGCCTAAAATAAGTAAAATTATCTGCCAGTGGGGTATAAATTTAGTGCATTTTGCTTAAAACAAGACTAAACATCTTATGTCGTTTTGCTTATCTATGTATCTTAATTTGCATCTTAATATAAGAATTTTTGGACATTTTGACTAGAAACATGACAAAAATACTTTTTGCAATGAACTTGCAATTTCTAAGTAAAAACTGTTTTAAAGTAAATCCTGCATAAAATCTTTTCAGTTTAGTATCAAACGCATTACAGACCAGTTCTGCTCACTCAAGTACATCTAAACTCTTCTCAGAATCAGAACAGCACATATAGCTTTAAAACACACACACACACACACACACACACACACATACACACACAGGCTGTGAAATGCTACATTAAGCGTCCTACTCGAGCTGCCGGACCCGTGTAAAGCAGAGGTGATTACTTTCTGCTAATGTATTTTAGCGGTGCATAAATCTCAGCGGAAGATACGGACAGATTCTTTAATGAGCCGCTGAACCCCACACCACTTAAACTACATCTGTTAACAGCATTTATATGAGACAGACAGTAAGAGAGAGAGAGATGCACGTGTGATATTGCTCTATATCAGCACAATTGTGATTTAGCCATAAGTAATCAGTGCCATGCTGATATAGAGCGATATCGCATGGCTATGGGTATGATATTGCAATTATACAACAGATCAATCAAGTAAGCAAATAAACAAGAAACAACCATTGAGAGTTTTAAAAAAAACATGTATGCAGAACTACATCCTTCAAATCTCAGTCTGAGTCCAAGCCTCTGTTACTAATTCGAAAATGCAACTTTTAAACTAGTAATGAAGAAACGTTGAGTTGCTGCATTAAAAGCTTATTGTATCGCCGTATTTAAAGCTCACTGTATTATGTAGAGTATTATGAGAGAGAGAGAGAGAGATGGACTGAGCGAGTGTGATTACATGCATCTGATACAGCATTCATTCTTCATTTCAATCTCATATTCACAATAAAACATTAGTTTTAAAGTCTAAGCAGCACCATAAATGTTTTTTTGCATCATTACATTATATTTTAAGCCATATCTTTGTCGTTCTATCCTTTCATCTGTTAAGTGTGATTTCCGATATTTCAACAGTGCTGCTCAGTGCATTTGTTGGCTGTGTCTCACAAGATGTTGCTGAACTAAAAATAACTATCTTGTTTACAACCCTGTTTCAGTGTCTTTCAATATAAATGTCTTTACTGCTGACTCGTATAATTATTTTGCCTGATCATTAAGCCATTAACAAGGACTGAAGCACATTTATGTGAATGAGAGAGACTCAAGTTTAAGATTTAAAAACGAACTAAATTATGTGTTTAACTTCTTATTTGTTCAAACACAACCATCATATGCAGCATCACTGATTATAACACTGAAAAAAGGCTAAGCAGCACCATAAAGGTTTTTTTTGGGGCATCATGGCATTATTTTTTATAAGCGATATCTTTGTCATACTATCCTTTCATCTGTTAAGAGTGATTTCCAATGCCACAAGATCTCATCACATCCCTCCTGATTATAACACTGAATCATGTGAGAAAAAAGGCTAAGCAGCACCATAAAGGATTTTTTGCATCATTACGTTATATTTTAAGCGATATCTTTGTCGTACTATCCTTTCATCTGTTAAGGGTGATTTTCAGTGTTTCAGTGTCTTTCAATGTAAAAGTCTTTACCGCTGACTCACTCATAAAAACTCTAGAGACTAAAAAGTCTCTTTTCGCCATCTAACACTGGAACAATTAAAAACTAAAATCATCATCACAGCCATCATTAAAGTTGCCAAGCAATTCAGTCAAAAGTACAAAAGCAGCACTCTGATTCAGCATTAAAGTAAATAAAAATATAAAGTTATGAGACCCTCAGCCAAAACTACTTGTTTTGGAATAAATAATAGATAAATGAGACCAAAGACAGCTTGTTTAAACAAGCAGATGTAACTGCTGTAAATGTAACATTTGTTGTCTTTCTACATTGTGTTTTAAATTCTACATCCAATTTATTTTTTTCTGGTTTTCTATTGTTCTTTTTTATTCTATGAGAGTCACACATTTTACTGCATGTTGCACTATGTACGGTTGTCTGTTAAATTTGAATTTAAATTTGTGTTTGAAATTAGAATTTGAAACTTTGAATCTGACTGTTGCTATAGTTACAGTAGTTACAATTTCAGCACGATTGCTTAAATAAGTTACCTTTTTTGTTTCAGTTACTACTTATAGTAACAAGTAACAAAAATGTTTTGTTTTCAGTTTTACTTAACTATGTTCCTGCTTTGTGAAACATGAGTCACTTTGGATGAAAGCATTGCAAAATGCACGATTATAAATTGTTACTGTACATTGTTGCTTTCCAGTCTGTAATTGTGGCAGCAGTGATTTCAGATTTTCCACTTTCTGATGACGTTAAATCCAGTCCCCTGGGACGATCAATTACAAATCCTGAACATGACGAGCCGGTTGAATCCTCAGTGTGTTTAAGTGTCAGATTCATCACCACGCAGTGACTCAGTAACTCGAGTATGAAAGTCTAGTAATTGGCTCAGAGGATGAGGGCGACTGGAGGGTCAGGTGGACTACAAATCCCATGAGGCTGTGCGTTTCTGGGTCAGTTATCTTCATTAGTGGGAAACCAGACATGAGTAATCAACCAAATATAAGTAGAGCGGAACAGGCAAGAGCAAAAGATCACTACAACACATCTTTTAACTATTTATTTATTGTCTATCTATCTATCTATCTATCTATCTATCTATCTATCTATCTATCTATCTATCTATCTATCTATCTATCTATCTATCTATCTATCTATCTATCTATCTATCTCCACTGCCGCTCAAGAAGTTTGGGAACAGTAAGATTTTTAATCTTTTTAAAGGAGACTTTTCTGCTCATTAAGGCTGTGTTTATTTGATTAAAATACAGGAAAAAAATTTAATATTGTGAAATGTTAATGCAATGCATTTTCAGCATCATTACTCCAGTATTAAGTGTCACATGAATCTTCAAAAATAATTCTAATATACTGATTTATTATCAGTGTTAGAAACAGTTGTGCTGCTCAATATATATATATATATATATATATATATATATATATATATATATATATATTTTTTTTTTTTTTTTTTTTTGGAAACTTTTTGTGATACTTTTTTCATTATTCTTTGACAAATAAAACATAAAAAAAGAACAGCATTTTTTTAAATATAAACTTTTGCAACAATAAACGCATCATTCAAAGTTTGCACTGCAAAAATGCTTTTCTTACTTTTTTTACTTTCTTAATTTTTTGTCTTGATTTCAGCCAAAATATCTACCAGTTCTTAAATCAAGAAGGATTTTCTAGACAAGTAAAAAATTATTTTCTTGATTTCAGAAAAAAACAAGTCAAAATTAAGTGAGTTTTATCTTAGAACAAGCTAAATAATCTCCCATTATAATCTCAATAATCTAAAAAAAAATCCTTCTTGATTTGAGAATTTTTAGATATTTTGGCTAGAAACAATACAAAAAAATCTAGAAAAGTAAGAAAAGCATTTTTTTTTTTTTTTTTTTTGCCGTTTGGGTCAGTAAATGTTTTCTTTCTTTCTCTCTTTGAAAGAAATGAATACTTCTATTTAGCAAGGATGTGTTAAATTGATAAAAAGTGATAGTAAAGACTTACATTGTAAGAAATAAATCCTGTTCTTTTTAAAATTGTATTCATCATGCGACACTGAAGATTGCAGCAATGGTGCTGAAAATTTAGCTTTGCATCACAGAAATAAATTATATTTTAAAGTATATTAAAATAAAAAACTGTTATTTTGAATTGCAATAATATTTCATAATATTAAAGTTTTTCTTTCTTATCACTGCAAAAAATGCTTTTCGTACTTAGATTTTTGGTCTCGTTTCCAGCCAAAATTTCTAAAAATTCTTGAATCAGGAAGGATTTTCTAGACAAGTAAAAATTATTGTCTTGTTTTTAGTAAAAACAAGTCAAAAGTAAGTGAGTTTTTGCTTAAAACAAGCAAAAATAATAATAAAAATTATTTCAAGCAGACAACTAGATTATTTTTCTTACCCCATTGGCAGATTATTTTGCTTGTTTTAAGCAAAAACACACCTAATTTTGACTTGTTTTTACTAAAAACAAGACAATATTTTTTACTTTTCTAGAAAATCCTTCCTGATTCAAGAATTTTTAGATATTTTCGCTGGAAAAAAGACAAAAAATCTAAGTTAGAAAAGGATTTTTTGCAGTGTATCAAATAAATGGAGCTTTGATGAGTATAAGAAACATTAAAAAACATCTATCTATCTACCTTTGAATAATTACATGAAAACATAACCACCATCTCTTTAACCTACACTATAATTATATTCATCTGTAGCTTTTCTGTGACGCTTGACTTGTCTTTAATAACAGCAGATTCGCTCTAATCGCCGAGTTCTTCCGTATCATGCAGCGCCGCTCGTCGAAACGATCTGTGACGTTATTTCTGCTCGCTTTAAGAAATCCTCTGCCAAGAACATGTTTGCAAATGCAGGAGAAATCTACATAAATAACACCAGAAGCTTCTCAATTAATACACGCACGGCTGCTGAGACCCAGTTCTGATGAAAGGCTTGGGTTCAGTCAGAAGACGCAGGAAGGATCTGAGCTGCTTGTTCATCTACTCCAGGCTTCCTGCTGCTGCTGCCGCATTATTGTTCTGTGTTTATATTCCCGCTTGTTTTTGGAGTGAAGTCCCATGTGGCTTTTGTTCGCATTAACTACGTGCCAGATAGTACGTTTCCAGATTCACGTCTTCACCTGAGCTCGACTCTAAGAGTCAAACCAACCTGCCAGAACTTGGAAAGAGAGTTTGCAGGAACTTCAGGGTCAGTCTAATAAAATATTAAACATATGCCTTTTGAAAACACATGAAGTCATTGCCTTGAAATCAGTTCGTTTTTAAAAGCTCTTCACCTCGACTTTCTGCGCTTTTGTTTCTCGTCTGAATGGAGGGTTGATTAAAAGCGTTCTGTCGAATCACTCGCTCCATTAATGAATGAGCAAATTTCAAAAGCTGCCTTTTCCTTGAGTTTCTTTCTTCAAGTATAAAAAGCAAAATACACAAGAAGAAAAGCAATGACTCACACATTCACACAACATTTATACTAACAAGGTTTTTTTTTTTGAGTTCAAGGAGACCGAAACTGTGAATTAGAGATTAAAAATCAGAAATTAATTAAGGATAAGATTTTTAAAAATAAAAAAATATATATATACACTGCTGCTCAATTTTTTTTTTTTTAAAGGCTGCATTTATTCGGTTAAAAATATAGAAAGAAAATGTAAAATTGCAAAATGTTATTAGAATATAATAGAATGGTTTTCATTTTGTTATAATTTAAAATATAATTTATTTCTGTGCTGCAAAGCTGAATTTTCATCAGCTGTTACTCCAGTCTTAAGTGTCACATGATCCTTTAGAAATCATTCTAATATGCTGATTTATTATTAGAATTATCAATATCATTTTTTTAGGGTTCTTTTGTGAATAACAAGTTAAAAAGAACAGCATTTATTTAAAATATAAATCTTTTCTAATAAATGTAAATCTACACTATCACTTTTTATTAATTTAACACATCCTTGGTGAATAAAAGTGTTGATTTCTTTAAAAAAAGGGAAGAATAAACATTTACTGACTTTAAACTTTTAAACTTTTGTGTATACTGTTAGAAAACTTGTCTATTGTAAATAAATGCTGTTTTTTTTTTACCTTTTATTGATCAAAGAATGATTTCTGGAGGCTCGTGTGACACTGAAGACTGCAGTAATGATGCTGAAAATTCAGCTTTGTATCTCAGGAATAAATTACATTTTAAAATATATTCACATAGAAAACAGTTATTATGAATTGCAATATTTTTTCACAATATTACAATTTTTTCTGTATTTTTAATCAAACAAATGCAGCCTTGATGAGCAGAAGAAACGTCTTTAAAAACATTAAAAATCGTACTGATCTTAAACTTTTGAGCAGCATTACAAATGCATTCAAAACTGTTTATAACATGTTGAAATGCATCAGAAATCATAAAATTAATGCATAAAATATATGTACTTCATAACTTTTTTCGCCGAATGGGACTGAAAGAAATTTGATGTCGAATCAATTAGACATGAATATACATATTCTAATCTATTATAACTGCAGTTACAATTATTCACAAGAACATATGACTGATTATAATTAATTAAGAACCATAATGCATTATATATAAAAGCTCCAAGCATTTGAGAAAAACATCAGATTTATAGCTGGCATTTATCATTTATGCCTTACTAATCAGTGTTGCTGGTGCACATAAAAAAATCTAATTATTTTAGGAACAAAGAGCGGTTTAACTAATTAACGTTAAAATTTAACAGACATCATTAATCTAAAATGAAGAATGAGTTGAATTGCTCTGCGCTTTATTTGTCTGATTTAAATAGTGTTGAGTTTTGAAAAGCCAGTCGTGCTTTTCTCGTCTGCTAAATTGAGCACAAAATTATTTGCTGTTGATTTACAATTTAATACGAATAAATAAACGGCAGAGCTAAAGAAATCAGAAATGATGATAGTGTTCACAGCGAGGAGGATTTGTAAAATGCATCTGTGAATGAACATGTCTGCAAAGTGATTAAGAATTAAAAAGACGAACAAATCAGTGGTTTTCTAAGAGATTCAGACTAGATTGTAGTTTACATCACTGTGGTGAACCATAGTCGTTATCCAGAGATAATGTAGAGTAACTAGTCAGGATATTGACCACAAAACACAAGAGAGTTTGTAAAACTGTGTTCATAATGAACAACACAAACAAGGCGCTGCAGAAACACACCAAATTAAACCAATGAATCAAAAGAAAACCATTCAGACTCTTTCTGTCTCACACAAACACAGTCTTTCTCTGATTTTATCTTTCGTTTTGTCCTCTCTTGTAGACTGTAAAATTATTTTTGGAAGTTGTAAACAAAACGGATTATTAGATTACTGGATGTTCTCCAGGAAAATACTATTTCAGTCTTTCTGCTTCAAAAGATCATGTTTAATTTAGTGTGTTAGTTGCTGTTTCTTTGTATTTGCTGGTGAAATCTACTAAATCACATTTCATTCAGTGCCATACAGCTAAAAAATATACATATGTGACCTTGGATCAAAAAAATCAATCATAAAGGTCAATTTTCTGAAATTCTTAAATCTGAAATCTGAATAAATAAGCTTTCCATTGATGTATGGTTTGTTAGGATAGGACAATATTTGGCCGAGATACAACTACTTGAAAATCTGTAATCTGAGGGTGCAAAAAAAAAGTGAAAAAAAGTCAGAATTGTGAGATACACACACAGATACATTTTTTGGGATGTAAACTCACAATTGCAAGAAAAAAATGTCAGAATGTGAGTTTATATCTGACAATTCTGACTTTATAACTCGCAATTGTGAGTTTACATTCTAAAAAAGTCAAAATTGAGAGTTATATCTCAGAATTTCAAGAAAAAAGTCAGAATTGTGAGTTTATTTGACGCAATTCTGAGGAAAAAAGTTATAACTGCAAGATACAAAGTTACAAATGCGAGGAAAAAGTAAAAATTGCAAGTTTATATCTCACAATTCTGAAAAAAAGTCAGAATTGCAAGTTTATTTGATGCAATTCTGAGAAAAAAAAATGTTATAATTGCAAGATAAAAAGTCACAATTGCGAGAAAAAAAGAGACTTTATTTCTCGCAATTGTGAGATTATATCGTGCAATTCAAACTTTATAACTCGCAATTGTGAGTTTACATCCCAAAAAAGTCAGAATTGTGTGTTTGTCTCAGAATTGCGAGAAAAAAAGTCACAATTGCGAGTTTATTTGATGCAATTCTAAGAAAAAAGTTAGAAATGTGACATACAAAGTCAGAATTGCGAGAAAAAAGTCAGAATTGCGAGTTTATATCTCAGAATTTTGAGAAAAATGTCGGAATAGCAAGTTTATTTGATGCAATTGTGAGAAAAAAGTTTTTGATTTGCAAGATACAATGTTAGAATTGCAAGAAAAAACTTTGTGAGAGACTTTATTTCTCGCAATTGTGAGATTATATCGCGCAGTTCAAACTTTATAATTCGCAATTGTGAGTTTACATCCCAAAAAAGTCAGAATTGTGAGTTTATAGCTCGAAATTCTGACTTTATTTCTCGCAATTGTGTTTACATCAAAAAAAAAGTGAGAATTGTGAATTTGTCTCAGAATTATAAGGGGGAAAAAATCTGAATTGCGAGAAAAAAGTCTGAATGTTAGATTATTTCTTGCAATTCTGACTTTATAACTTGCAATTTTGAGTTTATATCACAAAAAAGTCAGAATCGCGAGTTTATTTGCTGAAATTCTAAGAAAAAGGTTAGAAATGTGACATACGAAAGTCACAATTGCGAGAAAAAAAGTCAGAATTGTGAGTTTATTTGATGCAATTCTAAGAAAAAAGTTACAATTGCGAGAAAAAAGTCAGAATTGCGAGTTTATATCTCAGAATTTTGAGAAAAATGTCGGAATAGCAAGTTTATTTGATGAAATTGTGAGAAAAAAGTTATAATTGCAAGATACAATGTTACAATTGCGAGAAAAAACTGCGAGAGACTTTATTTCTCGCAATTGTGAGATTATATCGCGCAGTTCAAACTTTATAACTCGCAATTGTGAGTTTACATCCCAAAAAAGTCAGAATTGTGAGTTTATAGCTCGAAATTCTGACTTTATTTCTCGCAACTGTGAGATTATATCCTGCAGTTCTGACTTTATAACTCACAATTGTGTTTACATCAAAAAAAGTGAGAATTGTGAATTTGTCTCAGAATTATAAGGAAAAAAAATCTGAATTGCGAGAAAAAAGTCTGAATGTTAGATTATTTCTTGCAATTCTGACTTTATAACTTGCAATTTTGAGTTTATATCACAAAAAAGTCAGAATTGCGAGTTTATTTGCTGAAATTCTAAGAAAAAAAGTTAGAAATGTGACATACAAAAGTCACAATTGCAAGAAAAAAAGTCAGAATTGTGAGTTTATATCTCAGAATTTAGAGAAAAAAAATGTTCAAGCCCATTTTCTCAAAATGAGTTTTTTCTTCTACACTGAGCCATAAATCTCCATTTCAGCAGCACTTACACACACCAAACTTTACATTTTTATTCCTGTCTATAACCTGAATGTTTTTACGGCGGGATTTGTTCATATATGATTTGCTTGATTTTATACTAAACTAAATTCTTCAAAAACTAGTAAAAAAAAAAGTAAAAAATAGTGTTTTCTGCCTGTTCTAAGTTTTTTTTTTTATGAAATGAGACTCAAAAATCCCCTCTGTAAAAACATTTGACTCTAATATGTCCAAAAAATTAAACAAGAATTTTTAAACGGACTTCATCCAGTGTTTAGATTTTTGTACTCGAAAAGTACGCAAATAGGTGCATGTTTAATTAAATAATGGCTCATTTGCATATTTAAACCTAACATTTTAGAAAACTTGTAATACAAAAAATGTTTGCAATTATCAATGTAATCATCAACTGGGTAAGTAAGGTCATAACTATTAGTTCATTTTTTTATCCTATTCACCTGCAGTGTCTAAATATATATTTAGTGAGAATTGTGAGATACACACACAGATACATTTTTTGGGATGTAAACTCACAATTGCAAGAAAAAATGTCAGAATGTGAGTTTATATCTCACAATTCTGACTTTATATCCCGCAATTCTGACTTTATAACTCGCAATTGCGAGTTCACATTCCAAAAAAGTCAGAATTGTGAGTTTATTTGACGAAATTCTGAGGAAAAAAGTTATAACTGCAAGATACAAAGTTACAAATGCAAGAAAAAAGTAAAAATTGCAAGTTTATTTGATGCAATTCTGAAAAAAAAAATGTTAGAATTGCAAGATAAAAAGTCACAATTGCGAGAAAAAAAAGAGACTTTATTTCTCGCAATTGTGAGATTATATCGTGCAATTCAAACTTTATAACTCGCAATTGTGAGTTTACATCCCAAAAAAAGTCAGAATTGTGTGTTTGTCTCAGAATTGCGAGAAAAAAAGTCAGAAATGTGACATACAAAAGTCACAATTGCGAGAAAAAAAGTCAGAATTGTGTGTTTGTCTCAGAATTGCGAGAAAAAAAAGTCACAATTGCGAGTTTATTTGCTGCAATTGTAAGAAAAAAATCTGAATTGCGAGAAAAAAGTCTGAATGTGAGATTATATCTTGCAATACTGACTTTATAACTTGCAATTTTGAGTTTATGTCACAAAAAATCAGAATTGCGAGTTTATTTGATGCAATTCTAAGAAAAAAGTTAGAAATGTGACATACAAAGTCAGAATTGCGAGAAAAAAGTCAGAATTGCGAGTTTATATCTCAGAATTTTGAGAAAAATGTCGGAATAGCAAGTTTATTTGATGCAATTGTGAGAAAAAAGTTAGATTTGCAAGATACAATGTTAGAATTGTGAGAAAAAACTTTGTGAGAGACTTTATTTCTCGCAATTGTGAGATTATATCGCGCAATTCAAACTTTATAACTCGCAATTGTGAGTTTACATCCCAAAAAAGTCAGAATTGTGTGTTTATAGCTCGCAATTCTGACTTTATTTCTCGCAACTGTGAGATTATATCCTGCGATTCTGACTTTATAACTCACAATTGTGAGTTTACATCACAAAAAAAGTCAGAATTGTGTGTTTGTCTCAGAATTGCGAGAAAAAAAGTCAGAAATGTGACATACAAAAGTCACAATTGCGAGAAAAAAAGTCAGAATTGTGAGTTTATATCTCAGAATTTAGAGAAAAAAATGTTCAAGCCCGTTTTCTCAAAATGAGTTTTTTCTCCTACACTGAGCCATAAATCTCCATTTCAGCAGCACTTAGGAAGCAGAAAAACGGTGATGATTGAGTCTGTTCTAGAGTTGCATGTCACTCTACTGATATTTAACACACATCATGTCATCTGACATTTCATCTTCACATCTCGCTGATGAAGAAAGAGAATCTCTCTGCTCTTATCCATGAGAGACGGCACTTCAACACGTGTGTGTGTGTGTGTGTGTGTGTGTGTGTGTGTGTGTGTGTGTGTGTGTGTGTGTGTGTGTGTGTGTGTGTGTGTGTGTGTGCGTGCTCAAGATCCGGAGTTGTGAAGACACACCAGAGACACTTAAAGTGTCAAGAGTTTCAGATACACATACACACACACACACATGAATGCAGACATCAGAAGGTTGTGGGTTCGAATCCCAGACGGCCTGATTCATAACCAGATACAGAAATCAGCCACATTAATGCCAGAAAATGCCACTGCGGATCAGAAACCATCTGCTGAATAATCAGACAACAAGAGCTCGACCAAACACACCCAACATCAATAATCCAGACTGAACTGAACCTCTGTGACTGCACTCTTTGATTAAATCAACCACATGCCTGAGCAAAACACTGCACGCCTCAACATCAGCCCTGCAAACTCCTCTTATCAGTGTTTTCATCTCGTTTTACAGTCAAAACAACCCTAAAAACAAGACCATCTTTGTTTGTTAACAGAATGCATGACTGATTCCGAGTCAAAATTATTGATTTTTCTTTTATGCCAAAAATCATTAGGATATTGTATATGTATAAGAACCTACTGTAAATATATTAAAACTTAAGTTTTGATTAGTAATGTACTTTGCTAAGAGCTTAATTTGAACAATTTTTAAAGACGATTTCCTCAATACTTTGATTTTTTTTTTTGCACCCTCAGATTCTAGATTTTCAAATAGTTGTATCTCAGCCAAATATTATCCTATTCTAACAAACCATACATCAGTGGAAAGCTTATACAATGCAAAAATGCTTTTCTTACTTAGATTTTTTTGTCTTGTTTCCAGCCAAAATATCTAAAAATTCTTAAATCAAGAAGGATTTTCTAGATGAGTAAAAATTTTCTTATTTTTAGAAAAAAAAAAAAACTAGTCAAAAATAAGTGAGTTTTTGCTTAGAACAAGCAAAATAATCTGCCAAAAATCAGTTTATTTCAAACAAAAAATACGATTTTTTTAAATATAGATTATTTTGCTCGTTTCAAGCAAAAACGCACTTTATTTTGACTAGTTTTTTCTGAAAACAAGACCATTTTTACTCGTCTAGAAAATCCTTCTTGATTTAAGAATTTGTAGATATTTTGGCTGGAAACAAGACAAAAAATCAAAGTAAGAAAAGCATTTTTTGCAGTGTATATATTCAGCTTTCAGATGTATAAATCTCACACTGCAAAAAAAGATTTTTGTGTCTTGTTTTCCAGTAAAAATATCTAACCATTCTTAAATCAGCCTACATTTACTAGAGATGTAAAATGACCTAAAAAATCTATAAATTGTACCAAAATTAAATACATTTTTGCTTAAACCAATGAACAAAATATCCACCAATAGGGGCAGAAAATAATCTTTATTTTCCCTTTAAATTAAGATTTTTTTCTGATCCCATCGGGTGATATTTGTTCTTGTTTTAAGCAAAAACTCACTTAATTTTGGTGCATTTTATAGAAAACAAGACTTAATATTTTAAGTCATTTTGCACCAAAACAAAAATACTGAGGATAAACATTTTTGCAGTGTAAATGTTAAAACTGCATATTTAAAAAGAATTACATTACAATTTACATTAAAAACAAATCTTAATTAATCAGGTAACAAAAAATTTAACTAAATGCAAACATATTTTTTAAATTGTGTTTTATTTTGTTTAAATAAAAAGTATTTATATAGATTTTTTTTTATTATTTGTATTTCTTTACACCATATATATATATATATATATATATATATATATATATATATATATATATATATATATAATTTATTATTAATTATTCTATTAATTTTAATTTTCATAATTTATATCTTTATATATACTCTATATATGTGACCATGGACCAAAATAAAAAATAAAAAAAACAGTCACAAGGGGGCAATTGTTTTAAATTAATATTTTAGAATAGGATAGGACAATATTTGGCTTAGATACAACTATTTAAAAATCTGGAATCTGAGGGTGCAAAAAAAAAAAAAATCGAACTAATGAGAAAATCGCCTTTAAAGTTGTCCAAATGAAGTTCTTAGCAATGCATATTACTAATCAAAAAAATAAGTTTTGACAAAATATTGTAATCAAACATAATCTTTACTTAATATCCTAATGATTTTTGGCATAAAAGAAAAATGTTAATAATTTTGACCCATACAATTTATTGTTGGCTATTGCTACAAATATCACAAGTAAATATAAACAAGTTTCAATTTAGTTTCTCAAGTGAATTTTGTTACAAAACAAGACAAAAATACTGGATCAGCAAGTTGTTTTGTTCTTGCTGTGCAAAAGCAGCAGCAGGACAGGCTTTATGCAACAATTAAGCAATTAAATGTCAAATTAAAGCAATGCATATGCTTGACGAAGCAATAAGCCATCACAGGCTGCATTACACTAATTGCACTACGGCTGAGAGGTGATGAAGGAATCGATATGCAGATATAAATGAATATACACACACACCGCTTCACGCCGCCGTATCTGCTGCAGACTGAGGGACATTCAGATGGAGCGCCGCAGACGCACAGAGAGCGACGGAGCGTGCCGATACTGCGCTTTATCAACGGCCAGAGAAACAATAACAAGTAATTACATCCCGCGAGAGACGATGACCAAACTGCAGAGGATATGAAGGTCCGAGACGGAGCCAGCAGAAATAATAGAATGAAAAACCAGAGCAAAAGGTGATGATGAAGTGCATTTTCCACATCATCTGCTCCTCCTTTGCTGCATTTCATTTCTCAGGCATCTTTTTGTGTCTGTATAATGTGTTTTGTGATCAGAATAGCAGTGGAAAGACTTATAGTACAACATCAATTCAGTGTGTGTGTTTATATCAATCTATCATTACGGCTGCTGTTTCTGGGTCATTAAAGCCGTCCTGCTCCTCACAGATGGACAGAAAAACAAAGAGAAAAAAAAGATGAAGAATCACCTGCTCCACCTGTTCGCCCAGACCACATGCTCATCTAATATGCAAATTACTCTGACTTATAGCTGATTCTCCGTCTGTGTTTGTGTTTTACTGACACTCAGCAAAGCTGAATTCCTTCAGCATCATTACTTCAATCTTCAGTGAAAATGCTGTAAAAATTGTGAAATATTATTACAGTGTAAAACAGCTGTTCCCCTTCAGTCGTTTCACTACGACGTTACATGTGGGAACTCGCTTGAGAGTCTTATCATCTCTGAGCCTTATTCAAAAGGCCAATGAAAATTGGCGAGTGGCATTTGCATGCCAAGCCCCTCCCCGTACATACGGGTATATAAGATGGCGGCATGCAGCCAGTCATTCAGATTTTTGCTTCAGAGCCTTCATGCTCGAGCCGCTACGAAGAAAAGAAAAAGACGCTCCTGCGAGTTTGCTCTCTCCCGCTGGCGTGCTGCAGACCGAAAAGAGCAAATACCTAAAAGAGTGTTTTGGCAGCCGCCAGCGGGATCCTGCGGGCGGCCGTATTCACGGCCATTTAAGCCTCCTGCCCTCCGGCGAGCAAGCCCCATTGAGTGCACAGTGTGCCGCGGTTTCCTCCCTGGGCAGACCGGAACTAAAAGAGCAATTTCTCACATCTGTGTAAAAACATTCTTTTCAGAATGTTTTTCCGGCCGTGCGCTGCAGGATGTGGCAGTTTCCTCACCTCTGAGGACGGACATGAACACTGCCTCACATGCCTGGGCCGAGAGCATGCTGAGGCAGCGTTCATGGATGGTTTGTGCATTCACCGTGAACGCATGACCATGGTCACGCTGAAGAACCGCCGCTCCTTTGCTAGGCGGCTCCCCTCGTTGCCCCGCGGCTCGTTGTTAAGCTGCCAATGCTTTTCGGACGCCGTGGCGAGGCACGAGGGGGACTTACGAGTCACTGTGCAAAACATGCCGCCGGCCCCCGAAGCCCTGCGACCTTCTGCACCCCAGCGTGGCCCCGTCAAGTGGCCAGAGCAGTACGCTTCCCCACAGCCTGGGCTGAGCGTCTCCTTTGGTGCTCCACAAGAGGAAGAGATGTCGGTCGCAGCATCAGAGGGAGAGTCTGACGGTGAAGCAGACATCTCGGCGGGCCAGCGCCCCACTGTGGTCCCTGCCCCGTCTGACATGGACGCTGAACTCTCGGCTATGCTCCTCCGAGCCGCCAGGGGGATTGGCCTGGAGGTGCCTCACACGCCGCCGGCCGAAACCTCTAGGTTGGACGATTGATTCCTGGGAAGGGCGCCTGCGGCACCGCCACGCCCTCCCCCGTTCCATTCTTTCCGGAGGTGCATGAGGAGCTGATTAAAACATGGGAGGCGCCTTTTTAATCTCGCCCGTGCTCCGGCTCCTCCTCCCTCGCCACCCTCGATGGCGGGGCAGCCCGGGGATACGAGTCGGTTCCCCAGGTTGAGCGCGCTTTCGCGGTGCATTTATGCCCGCGTGGCGCTGCCACCTGGCGGGACCGGCCGCATCTACCCTCCAGAGCGTGTGAGTGCTCGTCCGCTCTCGCGGGCCGCGTGTATCGCGCTGCTGGACAGGCTGCTTCCGCCCTGCACGCCATGGCCACCTTAAAGGTCTACCAGGCGCAGGCACTGAAACAACTGCACGAGGGTGGTCCTGATCAAGTAGTGATGCAGGAACTCCGTGCCACCACCGACTTCGCCCTCTGGGCGACAAAGGTCACGGCACAGTCTCTTGGTCAGGTGATGTGATGGTCCAGGTGCGACATCTATGGCTCAATCTGGCGCAGATGGCAGACGCCGACAAAGCCCGCTTTCTCGACGCTTCCATCTCCCAGAGCGGCCTATTCGGCGACACTGTCGAGGACTTTGCCCAGCAGTTCTCGGCGGTCCAGAAGCAGACGGAGGCCATCAAACACATCTTGCCCCGCCGCGAAGCTACCATCCTGTTGCCGGTGGCCCAGCCTCCACCTGCCCGTCGCCGAAGGCGCCAACCCTAACCCTGCGTCTTCACGAAGGACGCGGAGGCAGCCCTGACCCCTCTTTGGCAGTCTTTGGCAGGTTTTCGCATCCCCAACTATCTCGACGACTGGCTCCTCGTAGCTCACTCGCAAGATCTGTTGTGCGAACAGAGGGACCTGGTGCTCCGGCACCTCCGGCAGCCTTCTGGGCCTTCAGGTCAACCGAGAAAAGAGCAAACTCTCCCCAGTGCAGAGGATCTCTTTTCTCGGTGTGGAGCTGGACGAGAGCGTGCAGTCAGTGCTAAAGTGTCTGGACTTATTCAGACACAAGACAGCGGTTCCTCTCAAAACATTTCAGAGGCTCCTGGAGCATATGGCAGCTGCAGCCGCGGTCACGCCACTGGGCTTGCTTCATATGAGACCGCTTCAGCACTGGTTATACGACCGAGTCCCGTAGCGGGCATGGCACAGTGGCACACTCCGGATTGGCGTTTCCCCGCAGTGTCGCCGCCTGTTCAGCCCGTGGTCAGACCCTATCTTCCTACGGGTCGGAGTGTCCCTGGGACAGGTGTCCAGGCATATTGTGGTTTACACGGATGCCTCCACCACGGGTTGGGGTGCTGTGTGCAACGGGCAAGCAGCATCGGGCTCCTGGACAGGGCCTCGACTGCAGTGGCACATCAATTGCCTCGAGTTGTTGGCTGTGCTTCTGGCCCTTCGTTGCTTCCGATCGACGTTGCGCCAGAAGCACGTGCTTGTTCGTACCGACAGCACAGACCCTGTGCAAGATCAGGCAGGACGAGGAGAAGGTCTTGTTGGTTGCGCCACACTGGCCCACCCGGACCTGGTTCCCAGAACTCATTTCCCTCGCGGCAGCCCCTCCCTGGAAGATCCCCTTGAGGAAGGACCTTCTTTGTCAGGGGATGGGCACAATTTGGCACTCGCGTCCCGACCTGTGGAACCTGCATGCCTGGCTCCTGGACGGGACGCGTCAGACCTCGCCGGCCTTCCCCAGGCCGTGATAAATACCATTACTCAGTCCCGAGCCCCCTCCACGAGGCAGGCTTACGCACTGAGGTGGGGTCTGTTCAGAGGACCCACAGAGATGCACGATTGCAGTAGTGCTTTCCTTCCTGCAAGAGAAGTTGGAGCTTAGGCTGTCCCCTTCAACTCTCAAAGTGTACGTTGCTGCCATTGCAGCGTACCACGATGCAGTGGATGGAACATCCCTTGGTAAGCACCAACTCATCGTGAGGTACCTGCGAAACGTGCCTTGAGTTCGGGCCCGGAGATTCTCATATCATCCTGAGACCCCGGCCCGGTTACGTGCCCAAGGTTCCCACCACGCCCTTCTGCGATCAGGTGGTGAACCTGCAAGCTCTGCCCCCAGAAGAGGCAGACCCAGCTTCTGCACTGCTGTGCCCTGTTCGTGCTCTGCACTTATACGTAGACCACACTCGCCACTTCAGACGCACTGAGCAGCTCTTTGTCTGCTTCGGAGGTCAGCAGAAAGGGAATGCTGTCTCCAAACAGAGGTTGGCCCATTGGGTGGTGGAAGCAATCTCACTGTCTTACTTGTATCAGGGAGAGCCATGCCCCTTAGGTATTCGTGCCCACTCCACTAGGAGTGTTGCCTTATCCTATGCGTTGGCTCATGGCGTCTCACTAGCAGATATCTGTAGAGCTGCGGGCTGGGCGACACCTAATACATTCGCTAGGTTCTACAACCTCCTCGTAGAGGCCGTATCCTCCCGTGTCTTAACATTAAGACTTCAGGTGAGCGGGAGGACGGCTGGTGTCGGCTTGCTGCGCCATTCCCACGTGGATCCGTGCGCCATTTTCCCAGAATGTTCCCTCCGGCGAACCCTGGGTCCTCCATGCCCCGTAGGTTGTGGCTATATTTTTCAATATTTCCAGCGGAGGAGACCACTGTTTCCCTCGTGTATCCCCAAGAAGCTTTATGGATATATTGAACTATTCTCATTCCACATGTGAAGATCTCATGTGCTCCGCCCCCCAACCCATGTTTCAGTACATCTGGCCCCCTCTACTGGCCCCTAGGGCATTAGGAAGGTTGCGTTACAATTTCTATCTGCTGACACGTCCGCCTGTCAGCACGTGGGGTTGTGCGTAACGCGGAGTCAGGGTCGTGGCCTGTTCCATAGGGTCTGTTCCCATATGTAATGTCAAAGTGATTCGACTGAAGGGGAACGTCTAGGTTACGTAGGTAACCCTCGTTCCCTGAAGGAGGGAACGGAGACGTTACATCCCCTGCCATGACCCTTGCGTCGCGCTGACGCCGGCTCGATTCGACTCCTCAGCAAAAACCTGAATGACTGGCTGCATGCCGCCATCTTATATACCCGTATGTACGGGGTGTGGCTTGGCATGCAAATGCCACTCGCCAATTTTCATTGGCCTTCTGAATAAGGCTCAGACATGATTAGACTCTCAAGCGAATTCCCATATGTAACGTCTCCGTTCCCTCCTTCAGGGAACGAGGGTTACATTCGTAACCTGGACGTTTTCTATGTGAATATGTGTCAAAATGTAATTTATTTCTGTGATCAAAACAGAATTTTTACAGCATCATTACTCCAGTCTTTAGTGAAAATACTGTAAAAATTGTGAAATATTATTACGGTTTAAAACAGCTGTTTTTTATGTGAGTATGTGTTAAAATGTAATTTATTTCTGTGATCAAAGCTACATTTTTTCAACATTACGACTCCAGGCGACACATGATCCTTCAGAAATCATTCTAATATACAGATTTGCTGCTCTTGAAAGATTTATGATTAGTATCAATGTTGAAAACAGTTGTGCTGCACAATATTTTTGTGGCAGCTGTGATGCAAATCATTTTTTAGGATTTACAGATGAATTGAAAGTTCAAAAGAGCATCATTTATCCGAAATAGAAATATTTTGTAACATTATAAATGTTTCTACTTTCATGAGCTGTGAGCTCTAATCGTCAAAATTAAAACAAAAGAACTTGAACTGTTTTACTTTACATGTAATGAATCTAGAATATATAAAAGCTTCACTTTTTAAAAATATATATTTTTTTATATATTCTCAAAAAAATATATTGGTAGAAAATATATTTTCATATTTTGAATATTTATAATTAAATATTTGAAAATATATTCAAGTAGCACGGGTATATTTGTAGCAATAGCACAAAAAAAAAAAAAAAAATTGTATGGGTCAAAATTATTATTTTTTCTTTTATGCCAAAAATCCTTAGGATATTAAGTAAAGATCAAGATATTTTGTAAATTTCCTACCGTGAATATATCAAAACTTTTTTTGATTAGTAATATGCATTGCTAGGAAATTAATTTGGACAACTTTAAAGGTGATTTTTTTTTTCTGTATTTAGATTTTTTTGCACCCTCAGATTCGAGATTTTCAAAAAGTTGTATCTCAGCCAAATATTGTCAATGTTAAAAACAGTTGTGCTGTCCAAAATATTTGTCTATATATCACTTATAATCATCAAGGATGCATTAAATCGATCAAAACTGACAGTAAAGACATTTGTTGTGAAAAGTGTAGTGACATTCCATTGTATCATTTTGGAAACATTATGGGAATGTTACTTTTGAATGTTATCTGAACATTCTGAAACATTTTAAAAACGTTTTCAAATGTTTAAAAACATTTTCTGTTTCTATCTGTTAAACTGTAATTTATTTCTATGATGCAAACTGAATTTTCAGCATCATTACTCGTCTTCAGTGTCACATGATGAGTTTTTGCTTAAAGAATCTTTATTTTCCCTTTGAATTAAGATTATTTTTCTGACCCCATCAGCAGATATTTGTTCTTGTTTTAAGCAAAAACTCACTTAATTTTGCTACATTTTATAGAAAATGACTTATGTCATTTTGCATCTCTAGTAAATGTATCTTGATTTAAAAATGTTTAAATATTTGTACTAAAAAACAAGACAAAATACTTTTTCACAGCATTTTTGATCAAACAAATGCAGCCTCGGTGAGCAGAACAATGTGTTCTTCAAAACAAAGCACAAAATCAATTTGATTTGACATAATCAATGTGGTGACTGACACACACACACAGATTGAGTCAGTGTATTGATCACCACTGAACACATGAGTGACATTTTGCTATGTGTGCATTTGTTCGCATTACACAATCTCTAAACTACAACAGACGAGCGGAAAGCAGAGCGAGACAGAGGCAGATGAAGGTCAGCCATGATGTAAAATCACCTCTCCAGTCTCTCGCTCTCATTTAAATACACTGTAAATATATTCATTAGAAACAAAAGGCTTCCTGAGTTCAACTCTGATTTGATCCGTATAATCAATGGAGTTAATTGGCCATTAGCGTCGACTCTTAATGAGTGGCAGTGGCAGTGGGCGGAGCCAGATATGAGCCATTAATGAGTTAATTAGAGTGTCATCTACAGACATGGAAAACATGACATACTGTACAAATGGACGCATGTATGATCAGAGACACACACCACGAGTAAAACTACTGAAGCAGGTGAGCGTGTGTGTTTATGTGTCGTACCTGTACTGCATCGCGGTGTGTGTCTCTGAGCTGAACGTGCCGCTGCATTGGTTTCTCTGGCGCTCTGATACACACTCAGCGCTGTTAAACGAGAAGAACAGCGTGATGCAGAGAGAGAGAGAGAGAGAGAGAGAGAGACCTGCCGCCAAACCACTGAACCAGAGTGAAGGATGAGAGACCAAACAAAAAGAGACCCCAGTGCTCTCAGTGGACACCTTCTTAACCCTCTGGTTGTGTTCGGGTCAAATTGTCCCAGAAAAGATTTATTTTTCTTCAAAATGATAGTTAATATTATCACATTCGATTCAAACTTACTGATTTTGTTCACACAGGGTATAAGTACTTTTTCAGACGTTTTTTTTTTAATTTTCCTAATATTTTGCGGGTTTTATTTCACCTAGTCAGACTTGTGGTGTTCCGGATCAAAAATGACCGGGCTCCAAACAATTGCTTATAAATCTCAAATTTTTCTATATTATCACTAAATATTGGATTTATTCTTTTATCAACTTGTTGTCTTTCATTTAGGACTGGTTTTGTGTTTCTATTTGCTTCTGAGTAATCGTAGGCCTCATTTATCTGAAAGTAGGCACCTAATTTTTTTGAGCGAAAAAAGTTTTTTTGTGAATAATTGTCACAATATGAGAGAAAAATGATATAAATTTGCAGTGTTTATCACACTAGTGTGCTTTAATGTTTAATGAGGAAGATTGCTTTCATTTTGTAGAAAACAATTGCAAAAAGTCACACTTTTGGTGTTTCCGTGTCAAAAATGGCCAGACTCCAAACAATTGCTTATAAATCTCTTATTTTTCTATATTATCACCAAATACTGGATTTATTTTTTTGTCAACTTGTTTTCTTTCATTTAGGACTGGTTTTGTGTTTCTATTTGCATCTGATTAATCGTAGGCCTCATTTATCTGAGAGTAGGTACCTAATTTTTTAAGTGAAAAAATATTTTTTATGAATAATTTTCACAATATTAAACAAAAAAGTATAAAAATTTGCACTGTTTCTCACACTAGTGTGCTTTAATGTTTAATCAGGAAGTTTGCTTTTAAATGCTTTCATTTTGTAGAAAAGATTGCAAAAAGTCACGCTTTTGGTGTTTCCGGGTCAAAAATGACCGGACTCCAAACAATTGCTTATAAATCTCTAATTTTTCTATATTATCACTAAATATTGGATTTATTCTTTTGTCAACTTGTTGTCTTTCATTTAGGACTGGTTTTGTGTTTCTATTTGCTTCTGAGTAATCGTAGGCCTCATTTATCTGAGAGTAGGTACCTAATTTTTTAAGTGAAAAAATATTTTTTATGAATAATTTTCACAATATTAAACAAAAAAGTATAAAAATTTGCAGTGTTTATCACACTAGTGTGCTTTAATGTTTAATCAGGAAGTTTGCTTTTAAATGCTTTCATTTTGTAGAAAAGATTGCAAAAAGTCACGCTTTTGGTGTTTCCGGGTCAAAAATGACCGGACTCCAAACTATTGCTTATAAATCTCTAATTTTTCTATATTATCACCAAATACTGGATTTATTTTTTTGTCAACTTGTTTTCTTTCATTTAGGACTGGTTTTGTGTTTCTATTTGCATCTGATTAATCGTAGGCCTCATTTATCTGAGAGTAGGTACCTAATTTTTTAAGTGAAAAAATATTTTTTATGAATAATTTTCACAATATTAAACAAAAAAGTATAAAAATTTGCAGTGTTTCTCACACTAGTGTGCTTTAATGTTTAATCAGGAAGTTTGCTTTTAAATGCTTTCATTTTGTAGAAAAGATTGCAAAAAGTCACGCTTTTGGTGTTTCCGGGTCAAAAATGACCGGACTCCAAACAATTGCTTATAAATCTCTAATTTTTCTATATTATCACTAAATATTGGATTTATTCTTTTGTCAACTTGTTGTCTTTCATTTAGGACTGGTTTTGTGTTTCTATTTGCTTCTGAGTAATCGTAGGCCTCATTTATCTGAGAGTAGGTACCTAATTTTTTAAGTGAAAAAATATTTTTTATGAATAATTTTCACAATATTAAACAAAAAAGTATAAAAATTTGCAGTGTTTATCACACTAGTGTGCTTTAATGTTTAATCAGGAAGTTTGCTTTTAAATGCTTTCATTTTGTAGAAAAGATTGCAAAAAGTCACGCTTTTGGTGTTTCCGGGTCAAAAATGACCGGACTCCAAACTATTGCTTATAAATCTCTAATTTTTCTATATTATCACTAAATATTGGATTTATTCTTTTGTCAACTTGTTGTCTTTCATTTAGGACTGGTTTTGTGTTTCTATTTGCTTCTGAGTAATCGTAGGCCTCATTTATCTGAAAGTAGGCACCTATTTTTTTTGAGCGAAAAAAGCTTTTTTGTGAATAATTGTCACAATATGAGAGAAAAATGATATAAATTTGCAGTGTTTATCACACTAGTGTGCTTTAATGTTTAATGAGGAAGATTGCTTTTATATGCTTTCATTTTGTAGAAAACAATTGCAAAAAGTCACGCTTTTGGTGTTTCCGGGTCAAAAATGACCGGACTCCAAACTATTGCTTATAAATCTCTAATTTTTCTATATTATCACCAAATACTGGATTTATTTTTTTGTCAACTTGTTTTCTTTCATTTAGGACTGGTTTTGTGTTTCTATTTGCATCTGATTAATCGTAGGCCTCATTTATCTGAGAGTAGGTACCTAATTTTTTAAGTGAAAAAATATTTTTTATGAATAATTTTCACAATATTAAACAAAAAAGTATAAAAATTTGCAGTGTTTATCACACTAGTGTGCTTTAATGTTTAATCAGGAAGTTTGCTTTTAAATGCTTTCATTTTGTAGAAAAGATTGCAAAAAGTCACGCTTTTGGTGTTTCCGGGTCAAAAATGACCGGACTCCAAACTATTGCTTATAAATCTCTAATTTTTCTATATTATCACTAAATATTGGATTTATTCTTTTGTCAACTTGTTGTCTTTCATTTAGGACTGGTTTTGTGTTTCTATTTGCTTCTGAGTAATCGTAGGCCTCATTTATCTGAAAGTAGGCACCTAATTTTTTTGAGCGAAAAAAGTTTTTTTGTGAATAATTGTCACAATATGAGAGAAAAATGATATAAATTTGCAGTGTTTATCACACTAGTGTGCTTTAATGTTTAATGAGGAAGATTGCTTTTATATGCTTTCATTTTGTAGAAAACAATTGCAAAAAGTCACACTTTTGGTGTTTCCGGGTCAAAAATGGCCAGACTCCAAACAATTGCTTATAAATCTCTAATTTTTCTATATTATCACTAAATATTGGATTTATTCTTTTGTCAACTTGTTGTCTTTCATTTAGGACTGGTTTTGTGTTTCTATTTGCTTCTGAGTAATCGTAGGCCTCATTTATCTGAAAGTAGGCACCCAATTTTTTTGAGCGAAAAAAGCTTTTTTATGAATAATTGTCACAATATGAGAGAAAAATTATATAAATTTGCAGTGTTTCTCACACTAGTGTGCTTTAATGTTTAATCAGGAAGTTTGCTTTTAAATGCTTTCATTTTGTAGAAAAGATTGCAAAAAGTCACGCTTTTGGTGTTTCCGGGTCAAAAATGACCGGACTCCAAACTATTGCTTATAAATCTCTAATTTTTCTATATTATCACCAAATACTGGATTTATTTTTTTGTCAACTTGTTGTCTTTCATTTAGGACTGGTTTTGTGTTTCTATTTGCTTCTGAGTAATCGTAGGCCTCATTTATCTGAAAGTAGGCACCCAATTTTTTTGAGCGAAAAAAGCTTTTTTATGAATAATTGTCACAATATGAGAGAAAAATGATATAAATTTGCAGTGTTTCTCACACTAGTGTGCTTTAATGTTTAATCAGGATGTTTGCTTTTATATGCTGTCATTTTGTAGGATAAATTGCAAAAATTCACACTTATGGTGTTTCCGGGTCAAAAATGACCGGACTCCAAACAATTGCTTATAAATCAGTCATTATGCTGTATTATCACCTAATCTTAGATTTATTCTTTTGTCAACTTGTTTTCTTTGATTTAGGACTGGTTTTGTGTTTCTTTTTGCATCTGATTAATTGTATGCCTCATTCATCTGAAGGTAGGCACCTCTTTTTTTTTTTTATTGTTTTTTAATAAATAATATTCACAATATGAGAGAAAAAAATGATACAAATTTGCACTGTTTCTCACACTAGTGTGTTTTAATGTTTAATCAGGATGTTTGCTTTTATATGCTGTCATTTTGTAGGATAAATTGCAAAAATTCACACTTATGGTGTTTCCGGGTCAAAAATGACCGGACTCCAAACAATTGCTTATAAATCAGTCATTATGCTGTATTATCACCTAATCTTAGATTTATTCTTTTGTCAACTTGTTTCTTTGATTTAGGACTGGTTTTGTGTTTCTTTTGCATCTGATTAATTGTATGCCTCATTCATCTGAAGGTAGGCACCTCTTTTTTTTATTGTTTTTTAATAAATAATATTCACAATATGAGAGAAAAAATGATACAAATTTGCACTGTTTCTCACACTAGTGTGTTTTAATGTTTAATCAGGAAGTTTGCTTTTAAATTAGGGCTGTCAAAAGATTAATCGCATCCAAAATAAAAGTTTATGATTACATACTCTATGTGTGTGTACTGTGTGTATATATTATGTATATATAAATACACACACATACATGTTTATTAAAGAAAAATATTTTAGATTTATATATAAAATATTTATAATTCTATATATAATCTAAATTAAATACAAGTATAACTATTCATACATATAAATATTTTTTAATCTATACATGTATGTGTGTGTATTTATATATACATAATAAATATACACAGTAAACACACATTTAGTATGTAAACATAAACTTTTGTTTGGATGCGATTAATCGTGATTAATCGTTTGACAGCCCTATTTTAAATGCTTTTATTTTGTACAAAATTGCAAAAGTCACTTTTTTTTTGTTCCCGGGTCAAAAATGACCAGACTCCAAACAATTGCTTATAAATCTCTCATTATGCAATATTATCACCAAATAATGGATTTATTCTTTTATCAACTTTTTTTCTTTCATTTAGAACTGGTTTTGTGTTTCTATTTGCATCTGATTAATCGTAGGCCTCATTTATCTGAAAGTAGCACCTCATTTATTTGAGCAAAAAAAGCTTTTTTATGAATAATTTTCAAAATATGAAAGAAAAAATTATAAAAATGTACAGTGTTTCTCACACTAGTGTACTTTAATGGTTAATCGGGAAGTTTGCTTTTATATGCTTGCATTTTGTAGAAAAAACTGCAAGAAGTCACACTTTGGTGTTTCCGGGTCAAAAATGACCGGACTCCAAATTATTGCTTATAAATCTCTAATTATAACCAAATATTGTATTTATTGTTTTCTCAGCTTGTTTTCTTTAACGTAGGACTGGTTTTGTGTTTCTATTTGCATCTGAGTAATCGTACGCCTCATTTATCTGACAGTAGGTATCAAATTTTTTTAAGTGAAAAAAATTTTTTTTTGAATAATTTTCACAATGTGAAAGAAAAAAAATATTAAAATTTGCACTGTTTCTCACACTAGTGGCTTTAATGTTTATTCAGGAAGTTTGCTTTTATATGCTATCATTTTGTAAAAAAAAGTCTCACTTGTGGTGTTCCGGGTCAAAAATAACCGGGCTTCAAACAATTGCTTATAAATCTCTCATTTTTATATTATCACCAAATATTGGATTCATTCATTTTCTCAACTTGTTTTCTTTCATTTACGACTGTATTTGTGTTTCTATTTGCATCTGAGTAAGCATAGGCCTCATTTATCTGAAAGAAGCAAAAAATAAAAGCTTTTGAATAATGTTCACAATATGACATATAAATTAGGCCTATGATTAATCAGAGGCAAATAGAAACACAAAACAAGTCCTAAATGAATGAAAACAAGTTGAGAAAAGAATAAATCCAATATTAGGTGATAATACAGCATAATGAGAGATTTATAAGCAGCTGTTTGGAGTCTGGACATTTTTGACCAGGAACATCAAAGGTGTAACAGGAATCTGAACACAACCAGAGGGTTAAACGCAGCTGTCACACACACACACACACACACACACACACACACACACACACACACACACACACACACACACACACACACACACACAGATAGAGACGGCTGACAGCAGCAGTTCTCGTCTGATTCTCACTTTCTGTCTCTGTTAAGATGCAAATGCAGCACATCTGCTGTGTGTGTGTCTGTGTGTGTCTGTGTGTGTATCTGACAGTAGATTAACCTCTCATATTGTCGGAGCTTCAGGGCGAGACGCACAGCGGGTCACATGTGACACCGGACAACAAACCCAAACCTCCTCCTGAGAGAAGATAGCTCTATTACACCTTGCATACATTAACTATGTCTATATATCTTAATAATACAGAAAAAAATAGGTAAATATTTTTACTATGTAAAATAGCTGTTTTCATGTGAATATCTGTTAAAAAAGTCACATGATGTCACATGATCGCTCAGAAATTATTCTAAAATGCTGAATTTGCTGCTTTAGAAACATTTCTCTTTTCAATATTTACAT
>NC_133374.1:2452271-2484638 GCF_049309525.1 Garra rufa
AGATGAATAGAAGGTTCAAAAGAACAGCGTTTATTTGAAATAAAAATCTTTTGTAACATTAAAAATGTTTCTAATGTCACTTTAGATCAATTGAATGCAGCTCTGATGAACAAAAGTATATTTATATTGCAGGGATGGTCATTTAATGAAACTCACATGTAATTATCATAATATTTTGAGATACTGTATTTTCTCTTTCATGAGTGGTAAACTCTAATCATTAAAATTAAAACAAAAAAATGTTTAAATTGTTTTACTTTAGAAATATTGAATCTACAATATATGAAAGTTTCACTTTTTGAAATAATAAAAAAAAAAAACTGTTTCACAATATTCAAAATTTTTAAGATGCATGTATGTATGTATGTATTTATAATTTTTAAATATATATTAATGGTAGAAAATATATTTTTTGGACATTTTTTAATGTTTAATTATTTGAAAATTTAATTGTGACCTTGTAGCAATAGTAAAAAAATCCATTGTATGGGTCAAAATTATCAATTTTATGTATTTCCTACCATAAATGTCAAAACTTAATTTTTGATTAGTAATATGCATTGCTAAGAAGTAGAATTTTAAAGCCAATTTTCTCAGTATTTTAATTTTTTGCACCCTCAGATTCTAGATTTTCAAATAACTGTATCTCAACCAAATATGTGACCCTGGACCACAAAACCAGTCATAAGGTTAAATTTGACAAAACTGAGATTTATACATCATATGAAAGCTCAATAAATAAGCTTTCTATTGATGTATGGTTTGTTAGGATAGGACAATATTTGGCTGAGATACATCTATTTGAAATCAGAAATCTGAGGATGCAAAAAAATCAAAAAGACTGAGAAAATCACCTTTAAAGTTGTCCAAATTAGGTTCTTAACAATGCATATTACAAATCAAAAATTACATTTTGATATGTTTACAGTAGGAATTTTACAAAAAATCTTCATGGAACATGAACTTTACTTAATTTCTTAATGATTTTTGGCATAAAAGAAAAATCAAAAATTTTGACCCATGCAATGTATTTTTGGCTATTGCTACAAATATACCCCAGCGACTTAAGACTGGTTTTGTGCTCCAGGGTCACATATGATCCTATCCTAACAAACCATACATCAATAAAAAGCTTATTTATTTAGCCTTGACCTGTATGACTGGGTCACATATACCCAGAATGCCTGTCTATGTCTCTCTGTCTATCTCTCAGTGTCACATTATCTAATTTTGTAATGGTCTCCTTTCATTTTTGATCTTTCCTGCGTTCGTTCTTGATCTATTTATCCCTGGCTTTGTCTCTCTCTCTCTCTCTCTCTCTGTCTGTCCTTCACCCTGTCCTCCTGTCATCTTCTCTTTCTCTGGGGTGATAAAATCACTGCCTTGTTCTCTTCATGCAAACGAGCCTCTCTGACACACACAGACAGACAGAGAGAGAGAGCCAGAACGTTTAGGTGTAATGAAGAAACGACGTATGTGTTTGACCGCTGCCGTCTGACCCCAAAACATCAGCATCATTTATTCATGCCGGCGTCTGTTTGCTCCATTAAGACTGAATGGGAGTTTCGTACGAGACGACGCACACGTTTAAAACACGACCGCACACACTCAAAACGCATGAAACGCATCAGCAGCGATCTCATTCAACTTATAATTACAACGTCTACACAAACAGCGGTTCACAATGAGAAAAGCCGTCACAGCATGTATGCATCTGCTCATTTATACTGTGCATATGAAAAGTCATTTCTTTTAACATGCATTACTGTATACCCTGTAATAAAAAGGCTTATCATACTTAGTATTTTTGTTTTGGTTTCTAGTTAAAATATCTGAATTTTTTTTAATCAAGATGCATTTACTAGATAAGCAAAATGACTTGAGATATTTGGTCTTGTTTTAAGCAGAATGCACTTAATTTAGTTTTTTTTTTTTTTTCCCACTGGAAACAAGACTAAATATCTCATCTCATTTAGCTTGTTTTGTAAATACATCTTAATTTAAGACTTTTTAGATTTTTGTTTTTGCAGTATTCACTCTTAAAAATAAAGCAATGCAAGAAATGCTTTTCTTACTTAGATTTTTTTGTCTTGTTTCCAGCCAAAATATCTAAAAGCAAGCAAAAGGGTAAACAATTTTTTTTTATTTCAAAGAGAAAACAATATTATTTTTCTTACCCCGTTGGCAGATTATGTTGCTTGTTTCAAGCAAAAAAAACACTTAATTTTCAGTTGTTTTTTTTCTGAAAACAAGGCAATAATTTTTACTCGTCTAGAAAATTATTCTTGATCTTCTTACGTTTTTTGTCGTTTCCAGCCAAACTATCTTAAAATTCTTAAATCAAAAAGGATTTTCTAGACGAGTAAAAAATGGCAGATTATTTTGCTTGTTTTAAGCAAAAACTTAATTTTGACTTTTTTTTCCTGAAAACAAGACAATTTTTACTCATCTAGGAAATCCTTCTTTATTTAAGATTTTTTTAAATACATCTTAATTTAAGAATTTTTTGATATTTTTGTTTTTGCAGTGTTCACTCTTAAGAATAAAGTACTGCTTTTCTTACTTAGATTTTTTGTCTTGTTCCCAGACAATAAGATTATTTTGCTTGTTTTGAGCAAAAACGCACTTAATTTTGACTTGTTTTTTCTGAAAACAAGACAATAATTTTTACTCATCTAGAAAATTCTTCTTGATCTTCTTAGGTTTTTTGTCTTGTTTCCAGCCAAAATATCTAAAAATTCTTCAATCAAGATGGATTTTTTTAGACAAGCAAAAATTGGCAGATTATTTTGCTTGTTTTAAAGCAAAACCGCACTTAATTTTGACTTGTTTTTTTTTTGTTTTGTTTTTTCTGAAAACAAGACATTTTTTACTCATCTAGAAAATCCTTCTTTATTTTTAGAATTATTAGATATTTTAACTGGAAACAAGAAAAAAATACTAAGTAAGAAAAGCCTTTTTTGCAGTGCACACTCTTAAGAATAAAGCACTGCAAAGAATGCTTTTCCTACTTAGAATTTTTGTCTTGCTTCCAGCCAAAATATCTAAAAATTAAATTAAAATCTTAAAAAAAAATCTTAAATCAAGAAGGGCTTTCTAGACGAGTAAAAAATATTTTCTTAGTCAAAATTCAGTGAGTTTTTGCTTAGAACAAGCAAAATAATCTGCCAATGGGGTAAGAAAAATAATCTTGTTTCAAACAGAAAACAAGATTATTTTGCTTCTTTAGAGCAAAAACACTTAATTTTGCCAGTTTTTTTCTAAAAACAAGACAATAATTTTTACTCGTCTAGAAATCCTTCTGGATTTAAGAATTTTTAGATATTTTGGCTGGAAACAAGACAACAAATCTAAGTAAGAAAAGCATTTTTTTTTGCAGTAAGGTTCCAAAAGGTGTTTTTTTAGTGAAAAAAGAAGCTTTTTTGGTTTCTCAAAGAACCTTCCAGTGAACAGTTCTTAAAATAACCATTGTGAAAAAACTTTTTTGACTATAAAGAACCTTTTCTGCATTAGATGTTTAAGGTTCTTCACGAAACCATCGATGCCAATAAGGAAGCTTTATTTTTAAGAGTGTGCACTGTCTTGTCTTTTTGTCTTGTTTTCTAGTATAAATATCTAAGAATTCTTGAATCAGGATGCATTTACTGGACAAGTAAAATGACTTAAGACATAATGTCTTGTTTTCAGAGAAAAATTACCCAGATGTTGTTAGTTTTTGCTTAAAACAAGCAAAAATATCTGCCAATGGGGCAAGAAAAATAATCTTGTTTAGCCTTTGATTTAATCTTTAATCAAGTCAAAATTAAGTGCATTTTTGCTTGAAACAAAACAAACAGCAAACAAGATTATTTTTTTGACCTCATTGGCAGATTATTTTGCTTGTTCCAAGCAAAAACTCACTTAATTTTGACTCGTTTTTTTTTCTGAAAATAGAACCATTTTTAATAAAAAATGTTTTCTGAAAAAAATACCCAAATGTTGTTAGTTGTTGCTTGAAACAACCAATAAAATATTGTTTAGCTTTTGATTTAAGATTATTTTTCTGACCCCATTGGCAGATATTTGCGTTGTTTTAAGCAAAAACTAACAAAATTTTGATCCTCTTTTTTTTTTTCAGAAAACAAGACGGAATATCTTAAATCAAGTAAATGCATCTTGCTTCAAGAATTCTTAGATATTCATACTAGAAAATGACAAAAATGCTAAGGAAGAGTATTATTTTTTACACTGCAAAAAAATGCTTTTCTTACTTAGATTTTTTGTCTTGTTTCCAGCCAAAATATCAAAAAATTCTTAAGTCAAGAAGGATTTTCTAGACGAGTAAAAATGATTGTCTTGTTTCCAGAAAAAACAAGTCAAAATTAAGTTTGTTTTCGCTTGAAACAAGCAAAATAATCTGCCAATGGAGTCAGAAAAATAATCTTGGTTTCTGTTCGAATAAAGATATTTTTGCTCACCCCATTGGCAGATTATTTAGCTTGTTCTAAGCAAAAACTCACTCGATTTTGACTTGTTTTTACTGAAAACAAAATAATTTTTCCTTTTCTAGAAAATGGTTCTTGATTTAAGAATTTTCAGATATTTTGGCTGGAAACGACAAAAAATCTAAGCTAGAAAAGCGTTTTTTGCAGTGAAGAACCTTTTAAAGCACATTTATTTTTAAGAGTGTAATTGTCAAGTAAATGCATCCTGATTCAAGAATTCTTAGATATTTATACTAGAAAACGACAAAAATACTACGCTGCAAAAAATGCTTTTCTTACTTAGATTTTTTGTCGTTTCCAGCCAAAATATCTAAAAATTCTTAAAACAAGAAGCATTTTCTAGACGAGTAAAAATGATGGTCTTGTTTTCAGAAAAAAAATAGTCAAAATTAAGGGTGTTTTTGCTTGAAACAGGCAAAATAATCTGCCAACGGGGTAAGAAAAATAATCTTGTTTTCTGTTTGAAATAAGACTTTTTTTCTTACCCCATTGGCAGATTATTTTGCTTTTTCTAAGCAAAAAATCACTTAATTTTGGCTCGTTTTTTCTTAAAACAAGAAAATAATTTTTACTCGTCTAGAAAATCCATCTTCATTTAAGAATTTTCAGATATTTTGGCTGGAAACAAGACAAAAAATCTAAGATAGAAAAGCATATTTTGCAGTGAAGAACCTTTTAAAGCACATTTATTTTTAAGAGTGTAATTGTCAAGTAAATGCATCCTGATTCAAGAATTCTTAGATATTTATACTAGAAAACGACAAAAATACTACGCTGCAAAAAATGCTTTTCTTACTTAGATTTTTTGTCGTTTCCAGCCAAAATATCTAAAAATTCTTAAAACAAGAAGCATTTTCTAGACGAGTAAAAATGATGGTCTTGTTTTCAGAAAAAAAATAGTCAAAATTAAGGGTGTTTTTGCTTGAAACAGGCAAAATAATCTGCCAACGGGGTAAGAAAAATAATCTTGTTTTCTGTTTGAAATAAGACTTTTTTTCTTACCCCATTGGCAGATTATTTTGCTTTTTCTAAGCAAAAAATCACTTAATTTTGGCTCGTTTTTTCTTAAAACAAGAAAATAATTTTTACTCGTCTAGAAAATCCATCTTCATTTAAGAATTTTCAGATATTTTGGCTGGAAACAAGACAAAAAATCTAAGATAGAAAAGCATATTTTGCAGTGAAGAACCTTTTAAAGCACATTTATTTTTAAGAGTGTAATTGTCAAGTAAATGCATCCTGATTCAAGAATTCTTAGATATTTATACTAGAAAACGACAAAAATACTACGCTGCAAAAAATGCTTTTCTTACTTAGATTTTTTGTCGTTTCCAGCCAAAATATCTAAAAATTCTTAAAACAAGAAGCATTTTCTAGACGAGTAAAAATGATGGTCTTGTTTTCAGAAAAAAAATAGTCAAAATTAAGGGTGTTTTTGCTTGAAACAGGCAAAATAATCTGCCAACGGGGTAAGAAAAATAATCTTGTTTTCTGTTTGAAATAAGACTTTTTTTCTTACCCCATTGGCAGATTATTTTGCTTTTTCTAAGCAAAAAATCACTTAATTTTGGCTCGTTTTTTCTTAAAACAAGAAAACAATTTTTACTCGTCTAGAAAATCCATCTTCATTTGTGACCCTGGAGCACAAAACCAGTCTTAAGTCGCTGGGGTATATTTGTAGCAATAGCCAAAAATACATAGCATGGGTCAAAATTATTGATTTTTCTTTTATGCCAAAAATCATTAGGAAATTAAGTAAAGATCATGTTACATTAAGATTTTTTGTAAAATTCCTACTGTAAACCTATCAAAATGTAATTTTTGATTAGTAATATGCATTGTTAAGAGCTTAATTTGGACAACTTTAAAGGTGATTTTCTCAGTATTTTGATTGTTTTGCACCCTTAGATTCCAGATTTTCAAATAGTTATATCTCGACCAAATATTGTCCTATCCTAACAAACCATACATCAATAGAAAGGTTATTTAGTGAGCTTTCATATGATGTATATATCTCACTTTTGTAAAATTTAACCTTATGACTGGTTTTGTGGTCCAGGGTCACATTTAAGAATTTTCAGATATTTTGGCTGGAAACGACAAAAAATCTAAGTAAGAAAAGCATTTTTTGCAGTGATAAGGAAGACCATTATTTTTTGCAGTGTACTGACATGAAACAAGGCGAATAAATGCTGTGAGTGTTCAACGTTAGTTAATAATAACTAATGCATTAGCTTACGTTAACGTAAAGCAAAGTGAAACCAAACACATCCGAGATTGAACAAACACACAGAAACACAGGGATCTTCAGTATCTGTCTCTCTCTCCCTCAGAGTCCATATAAGGGATTCCTTAGAGTTATTTCACAATTCGAAGGATTTACTTCATAAACCGTGTGAGGAACGAAAGCCAGGCTGAGAGAGAATGTGTGTGTTTGAGTTCTACAGGTTACATTGTCATTTATTCTGATTGGCTGGATACCATTGCTGCCTAAACTGGTTTTCCTTCTCATACACGCCTACAACACACACACACACACACACACACACACACACACACACACACACACACACACACACACACACACACACACACACACACACAGGCTCATTTCTACACATTCTGCATGACACAGTGTTTGTCTACGTGTGTTTATGAGATAACGTCGGAAAGTGTGCAGATATGACTCGAGCGCCGGTGAGGTCACACACACTCACACACAAACACACGCTTATGATTTCCTCTGTAAATCATTCATCTGTTTTCTGACTATTACTGCTCAGGTGTTTCCTCTAAAGAAAGAAAACAACCTCGAATTCAAGCACAAACCTGTATACATGTGAATCAGAAGCGTTCAGACAGACAGACAGACAGGTGTTGTTACCTGTAGGGAGTGCAGGACAGCAGCAGGTGTGTCGTCGGCTCTCAGGAACACTTGCTGTCCGCGTCTGAAAGACAAACCACAAGCATCAGAATGTGCTGCAGCGTCCATCCGTTCGTCCACTTCTGTCCAACTCCTAAACTATCTGTCTCTCACACACTCTTCTGAGGATTCACTTCTCCATCTACTGTCCCAAGTGTGTGTGTGTGTGTGTGTGTGTGTGTGTGTGAACATGCAGCAGCAGCAAGTGCTTACAGGTCTCTTCCTCGCTTCCTCTCATGAGCGTTCATGTCATTCCCTCTTGTGTGTCACACTCACACACACGCTCTCGTGTCGTGTCTCACGGAGGTGTGCGCTCGAGCCCTCAGCGGGGAACACACTGACAGCACACGCACAACACAGCCGCTCTTCTGTCCTCCCTCTCTCTCTCTCTCTCTCTCTTGCACTCTCTCTCTTTCTATTGACTGGTGAAGCTACTGATTCTGATGCTCATCAGGGTCCTAAAACCCTCCAAGTTTCTCTAAGCTTATTTTTAATACATATACAGTGGCTCGCAAAAGTATTCATACTCCTACTTTTTTTTCACATTTTCAGCATTATGTTGAACTGCTTTAAATTAGTTTTTCCCCACATCAGTTTACACTCCATACACCATAATAATGACAAAGCACAAATAAATTTGACAAATGTGACCCTGGACCACAAAACCAGTCTTAAGTCGCTGGGGTATATTTGTAGCAATAGCCAAAAATACATTGCATGGGTCAAAATTTTTGATTTTTCTTTTATGCCAAAAATCATTGAGAAATTAAGTAAAGTTCATGTTCCATGAAGATTTTTTGTAAAATTCCTACTGTAAACATATCAAAATGTAATTTTTGATTTGTAATATGCATTGCTAAGAACCTAATTTGGACAACTTTAAAGGTGATTTTCTCAGTCTTTTTTGTTTTTTTGCATCCTCAGATTTCTGATTTCAAATAAATGTATTTAAGTCAAATATTGTCCTATCCTAACAAACCATACATCAATAGAACGCTTAATTATTGAGCTTTCATATGATGTATAAATCTCAGTTTTGTCAAATTTAACCTTATGACTGGTTTTGTGGTCCAGGGTCACAAATGTATTCAAAATCAAACACTGAAGTAAGTAGATTGCATAAGTATTCATCCCCTTAACTCAGTCCATAGTTGAAGCAGCTTTACAGCCTCAAGTGTTTTTGGGTCTGATGTGAGCATCTTTGCACATCTGCATTTGGCAATTATCTGCCATTCTTTGCCTCACCTTTTCACCTCTCCATCTCTGTCAGCTTGGACATTTTCTAGAGTCCTAGTTGTTCCAGTCGTCTTCCATTATGGAGAATGCTTCTGTCAACCTTCAATGCAGCAGATTTGTTTCTGAACTCTTCTCTAGATCATCGCCTTAACGCAAGTCTGTCACTGAGCTCTACAGGCAGTTATCTTGGGTTTTGCTCTGATCTGCATTTTCAGCTGTTAGACCTTTTCTGAGAGGTGTGTGTCTTTCTAAATCAGACTCATTCAAATGAATTTGCCACAGTTTAACTCCACTCCAAGTGTAGGAACATCTAGAAGCAATATGAATGCTCCTGAGATACATTTCCAGTGTCCCAGAAAAGGGTATGAATACTTATGCAACGGGATCTTTTCAGTTTTTTATTTCTAATAAATTTGCAAAGTTGTTACAAACATGTTTTGTGCTCTGTCATTATGAAAAAAAAAGTAATTTAAAGCAGTTTACATAAGGCTGCAACAAAACGTGAAAAAAATGAATACTTTTGCGAGGCACTGTACTATATATATATAATCGGTGTTGGGGGTAACGCAAGTTCCGTAATAATATTGCTTTTTCCAAGTAACTAGTGAAGTAACGCATTACTTTTTAATTGACAAGAAAATATCTGAGTTACTTTTCCCCTCATTTATTGATTAAAAGCTCTTCTGTCCCCATGTTGAGAGAAACTGTGAGTAAGATGTTCCTTTAGTTCTAGAATAAATGTGAACATGCATTAATTCATCTCACTCACTAAAAAACAGATACAGTGTTCTTCGAAATGAATAAAAACACTGAAATTCAATGCAAACCTGCAATAATTAAATGTTAAATAATACAAATATCCTTTATGTATTTAATCCCATTTTATTAACTGATGTCTTTGCTGCCGACCTTCGATGATCCAATTCATCCATACTAATAAGCAAAAACGACTCAAGATAATCTAACATTTGTTTTCCTTATTTTTATTGCTAAAGAGTTTACTTTGTTCTTCTGTGGTCTACTGTACAGACGTCAATCTACTTTTCTCTAAGCCTGAGGCTTTTGGTGTGAAAAGGCTTTTAAATTTGACAAAAATACAACTTTTTATATTAAAAACAAACAAGCAAGCCCTGCCCAGATTTAAAAAGTAATGCAAAAGTAACGTAACGCATTACTTTCCATAAAAATAACTAAGTAACGTAATTATATTTATTATAATATTATTATTTATATATATATATATGGGTCAGTGACAAAAATGGTTGGCAAGATGAGAAATTCAAAAATCTTTTAAAAGCATGCATCAGGTATTTTAAAATGTACACCTCATGTTTGTTTATTTTATGTAATTAAAAATGACATATGCACCATTTTTTACAAAAGTTAAGAACATGTCAAATGATATAACCGCCAAAGAATGATAAATATTATATATTTAATCCTTCTAGATGGCATGTGAGCTTACTTGCTATTGCTTACTTTAATTGAAATTAGATTTTATTAGAGTTATCTGTAAATGTACGTTTTAATGCATTTTTGCGATATTTGGCAAGACAAATAAACACCTCTGTTTTCTAAATAATCTTTGATAAATTATGTAAAAAATGTTGAAAACCATATCATTATACTAAACTAGAAACTCCACATTAGTTTTCCTGTATATAATTATATTTTTATGAAAAGTACTGGTTACGCCAATTGACAAAAACCAGTTAAACCAAAATGCACACAATTCCAAGGTTATTATGAGTATTTTATTAATTTTACATTGCAGTTAAATTACACAAATAAAAACGTCCCAATTATTTTTAGTGTAAATTCTATTTTGGGTACAACACTGTGCTGTGTTTATGATTTGTCTATAAACAACTATATTTATACATCGAACAAGTCTCAAACTTTGTTTATGATTTTGAAGTTTAACAATTTCAGCTTTCAGGTTAAAAATTGGCATGTTATTAACTTTGTTAATTATTAGATTTATTTTTACAATAATTTTACAAGCAACCAAGTAAAGACGATCGAATGATGTCCCTATTGTCAGAAGGTTTTAAAATTTTAAATTATTATTATTTAATTTTTTTTCTTAGTTTTGTTTATTTTGCTTTCCATATAGTCAAAAATGTATATTTTTACAGAAATACACAAAAAGACACAAAAAGGGTCAATTTCTTGATGTTTTGTAAAAAAAAAAAAAAAAAAAAAAAAAAAACTAAAACTGAATAAGCTTTCCATTGGTGTATGGTTTGTTAGAATAAGCCAATATTTGGCTGAGATACAACTATTTGAAAATCTGCAATCTGAGGGTGCAAAAAAATATAAATATTGAGAAAATCGCCTTTAAAGTTGTCCAAATGAATTTCTAAGCAATGCATATTACTAATCAAAAATTAAGTTTTGATATATTTACAGTAGGAAACTTGCAAAATATCTTCATGGAACATAATTTTTATTTAATATGCTAATGATTTTTGGCATAAAACAAAAATTGATAATTCTGACCCATTCAGTGTATTTTTGGCTTAAGACTGGTTTTGTGCTTCAGGGTCATCATTAGGAACTAAGTCTGAAATGATTTACGAAATTAAATTGTACATACAGGAAGCATGAGTTGGTTTAAAAGTGGACCATTTTAGAATAAATACTAATAAGTAAGAAGAAATGTTCTGAATATAACACTGTTGTGACACGCGTGTACATGAGGAACATCCAGAGCTTTAATATGTTCTCAGAGATGAATGAGATGAAAGGGCTTCAAACATTTGTAGTTTTTCTCCTGTTCATCTTTCTGACTTTTATCTGCCGTGAATCAGAGAAAATGATCACACACACAAACAGAGTGAGTATTGATCAAAGGTCCCTATAAACAAGCCACAATTACAAGGAACAAAACACTGCATCTAATGAAGAATTGCTCTGTATAGCCTTCATGCGACAAGAGGAAAGTGTTCGATGAACATGATCCTACTGAAGAGCGCTCTCATGTTCTGAAATCACGGAGCTCATGTGTGTCATCAGATGATTTTCTGGGGTGTTTTAGCACTCATTTCAGCACACGGTGTTTATTGATCTCTGAAGAGACTTAAGAAGACTGCAGCTCCACAATTCATTCCAGCAGACAGATTCACTGACTTAATAACGGCAGAAAGAAATCACTCATCTAGCAGAGTAAACACTGTCATCAATCACTCATCCTCATGCAATCTAAACATCAATGCAAAAAAATATATATTTTTTACACGTCAAAAGAAATTGAGTGATTTTATGTCTGTAGAAAGCACATTAAATGTTAGTAAAGTGTCTACTTTTAAGGTTTCAAATATGTTTTTGGAGAACAAAATGTCAATATTTGCTTAAAATAATGTTACATTGCCATTAAGTGTAACACAATATTTATATAAAAGTTTAAACAACGTGCTTATTCTGACTTGTGCATATTAAAATATATAAAAGAATAAGCGAGAATATTAAATTGTGTTTTAAATGAGTTATACAAATAATCAACTGATTCGATTTTGCGGTGAAAGTAATTTGTCTTTTAATACGTCATAAATGGATTTCTGTTGTAACTATGCCTGAATAGATTGACACTGAATGACTTTTTAGTGCGTGTCTTCTGTAAATTAAGGAAAACATGTGGGATATTTATTTTTTGCTTAGAAAAACAAAAACAAAAATGCAATTAAATTAAACGGAAACATCAATTTAAAGAAGTATTACACTTATTTTTTTTATGTTTAAAAGCTTTTTTGTCTATATATTTGTTTAACATTAGCTAATATGCCAGCAAAGTAAGACAAAACATTGCTTAGATACATTAGTTTAAAGAAAGTTTACTTATTTTACTGAATTATTAACTTTATTTGCAGTAAAATGTGGTAAATTTTTTTTTTCTTAATTAATATGAATTTTGTTCTTGCATAAAATAAAATACTTAATTTTAAACAATTCACAATTTTTATTAAAATACTTTATTTTATTTTACTGGGTTTAAAATTTGCAGTGAAATGTATATCTAATGTATATACTGTAAATGTAAAAAAAATATCTTAAGCATAAAATGATTTGCCAATGGAACCAAAAAATAATAATTATGAAAAAACATAAAATAAAATCATTTTCAAATTTTGCAACATAATATTTTGTTTGTTTGTTTACTTTTGCTGTGAAAGTTTAATAGTATTAAATCAAAATATATAAATATTTTATATAAGGTTAATTCATGATAATTGGGACATTTTTCCCAAAAGAAAAAGGTGTTTAAAAACATTTTTTTTTAAACTATCACTGTAAAATCACCATAACATTTTTGCAAAGCAACTTCTATTTGACCAACACACCAAAGCTCAACCAGTCCCAGTATATTAGTGACACAGACACGATCAATGAATCCCTGCGGGGTTCAATTTCATTATGAGCAGTTCGCTCAGATACGTAAAACCCACCAGCACAAATTATTCTGACACTTAAAAAAGGCCATTTAAAATCAAATGCATTTATGAGCTGCCAATACCTCTCGGAAAGATATTGGGTAAAACGCACGTGTGTGTGTGAAACTCTTGAGTGCCATCAAATCAGACGGCATATAGATCAATCTTCAACAATGATCTGTCTTTACAGGTTTACAGCACTCAAGAGAATAACACACACATACACTCACACATACACTCACACACACACTCACACATACACTCACACACACATTCATGTTACTACCTGATCAGAACGCCAAAGCAGTTTCGTTTAACACAGAGTTTAATCAAGACTGTGTGTTCAGAGAAAAGGAACAGTAACCGGTAATTACAACAGTTCCTTAACCTTTAGGAACACACACACGAACACACACACACACACACACACACACACACACACACACACACACACACACACACACACACACACACACACATAAATACTTATGCATGCACAAACATGCATGTAAGCAAATAAAGATGTTCTAAGCACACTAAAACACAAGTGAGGAAAGATAGAAAGGGTATTTTACAACTGTGTGGCCTCAACACTAAACACACAAAGATGCATGCATGCACAAATAAACACACACACAAATCAATGCACAAATGCATGCACAAATGCACAAACATATGTATGCGTCTATGCACAAACACAAATGCATGCATGCATAAACACGCGCACGCACGCACACACACACACACGCACGCACGCACGCACGCACACACACACACACACACACACACACACACACACAAATGCATGCATGCATAAACACACATGCACACAAATGCATGCATGCATAAACGTACACACACCCACAAATACATGCATGCATTAGCACACACACACACACACACACACACACACACACACACACACACACACACTCATGCATGCATTAACACACACAAAAATGCATGCATGCATAAACACACACACACACACACACACACACACACACACACACACACAAATGCATGCATGCATAAACACATACACACACACACACACACACACACACACACACACAAATGCATGCATGCAAAAACACACACACACACACACACACACACACACACACACACAAATGCATGCTTGCATAAACACACTCACACACACACACACACACACACGCGCACGCACGCACGCACGCACACACACACACACACACACACACACAAATGCATGCACGCATAAACGTACACACACCCACAAATACATGCATGCATTAACACACACACACACACACACACACACACACACACACACACAAATGCATGCATGCATGCATAAACACACACACACACACACACACACACACACACACACACACACACACACACACACACACACACACACACACACACACACACACACACACACATGCATGCATTAACACACACAAAAATGCATGCATGCAAAAACACACACACAAATGCATGCATGCATAAATACACTCACACACACACACACACACACACACACACACACACACACACACACACACACACACACACACACACACAGACACACAGGCCATCTGTTTGGACTGGATAAAGACATTGTAACGGCCCTGAGGAGGTTCATCAACACAAACACACTTTAAACAAAGCTGTACAGTGTGGAATGAAGCGTCAAGGAGTTCATGTGAAGTTTTCCAGTGGTTACAAAATTGAAAATGGATTTAAACTGAGTCAGACACACTTTAACTCATGTTTTGTTTGAGATCTGAGAGACCCAGTGGCCCTTTTACCTCAAAAACCTTCATCATTCACTGCCAAAGAAATTGGTATTTTCCATTATAAATATTTCTACATTCTTAAATCAAGATGCATTTATTTGGGAAGCAAATATTACTTTAGATATCAAGTCTTGTTTCAAAACCCCATCTGCAGATGTTTTCTTGTTTGAAGTAAAAAGAGATCAGAGAATTTTTTAGAAAACAAGATTTTGCTTCTCAAGTAAATGCATCTTGATTTGTGACCCTGGAGCACACAACCAATCTTAAGTAGCTTGGGTATTTGTAGCAATAGCCAACAATACATTGTAGGGGTCAAAATTATAAATGTTTCTTTTATGCCAAATATCATTAGGATATTACAAAAAGATTATGTTCCATTAAGATATTTTGTAAATTTCCTACCTTAAATATAACAAAAAAGTTTGATTAGTAATATGCATTGCTAAGAACTTCATTTGGACAGCTCTAAAGGCAATTTTCTCAGTATTCAGTTTTTTTTCACATTCAGATTTCAGATTTTCACATAGTTGGAGTTTAGCCAAATACTGTCCTATCCTAACAAACTATACATAAATGGAAAGCTTATTTATTCAGATTTCATATGATGTATACATTTCAATTTAAAAAAATTGAGATCCAGGGTCACATTTAAGAATGTTCAGATATTATACCAAAAAAAAAAAAGAAAAAAAAATCACTTTTGCAATGTTGTGCCCTAATTTATTATGAACTAAATTTAAAATTGCTTTTATTAAACATTCTAGGTTAAAGGGGTTTACATTTTGTTGCAGCACAATCATTTCTGAGAAATTAAAAACTATAGATTTTATTTGATCCTTCCATAATATTTTCAGGATATATACATAATATTTGTAATATATGTTTTGCATATGATTGCACTTATTTTGGGCAATATGGGAAAAAGTTGAATTTTTTTTTTTTTTAATAAAATATATTATTACTATTTTAATGCATTATTACATAATTATTATCAATTATAAGGTATGCAATTCCACTTTTACTGTTTGAAAATGAATTCAGATGACTATTACACATTTTATTATGGTTATTATGACAAATGTACTGATTTTACAAACTGGTCAAATCATGGACAAGGATGGACATGGCTGACAACTATATTGAAATGTCAAGATGTACATTCATTTAATTAAAATAATTAATTTAAATATGACAATTTATGGATCAAAGTTTTATATTTCTAAAAAGTGTGTGAACTTGAGTAATCTCTATCTGCTAAGTGCGGCTGAGAATCCTGTTATATAAAGAGAGTCGCCCGTTTCAGCGCTGTTGCTTCTGGAAGTGTTTCTCCATTCGTGATCTCCATTGGGATTTCAGAATTCCTCAACAAGGAGAGTGTAATTCAAAGCCTTGAAGCTCCGAAAGGGAACACAACATTGCAAACTCTCATTTGAAGCACATATTTCAAGTAGTTGAAAAATGTAAAAGTCCCACACTGGCTAAAAATAATAATAATAATAATAATAATAATGATACAAATTTTACAAATATTTTTCAAAGTTGTTATCAAAACAAAGATTTTCTGAGTATGTTTAAGTGTTTTAATTCAAAATGTGTGTTACATGCCATTTCACATTTTTTGTACTAGTAATTTCTGATTTAAGGGCAGACACTGCAGGGAAAAACAGTGTTTTTTCATGCATCTGTCAAGATTGAGATTTTGAGTTTTCTGGTTTTTCAAGTGTTTTTTCAGACTAGTGAAAACATCTAAAAGACACTGTTAAGTGTTTCTTTCATAGCACTTTATCTATTTGTGTCAATAGATTTCAACTACAATGAATATTTTTAAAGGCTGTTTTCTCAAAATGAATTTTTTTTCTCCTACACTGAGCCATAAATCTCCACTTCAGTACCACTTACACACACCAAACTTTATATTGGCAAGTGTCTATATCCTGAAGGTTTTTACAGAGGGACTTGCATATACATATAAATACATATACAATTTGCCTAATTATATACAACATTTTATTCCCCCCAAAAATGTGAAAATATATAATTTTCTGTGAATTATGGAGTGACAAAATGAGATACCAAAATTCCCTCTGTAAAAACATTTGACTCTAATGTCGACAAGAATTTTGAAACGGACTTCATCCAGTGTTTAGATTTTTGTACTAGAAATGTATGCAAATTAGCACATATTTCAATAAATAATGGCTCATTTGCATATTTAAACGTACAATTTTGAAAACGTGTAATACAAAAAATGTTTGCAATTATCAATGTAATCATCAACTGGGTAAATAAGAATTGTTTTTGTTTTTTTCCCTATTCACTTACAGTGTCTCACTTCAAATTTCTACACTACTTTTTTTATTTATTTTTCATTTTTTTGCATTGCAAGTGGAATAACTGAACGAAAAACACAGATGCTACTATTTATACTCATTGATTAGAAGTATATATATATATATATATATATATATATATATATATATATAGTATATAGTACTATATATATATATAGTATATATTGCAAAATAAGAAGAGTAGGGTATCCAGCTCTATTACGTAATGCGCTGGGAATTTGTTAAAAACACACAATATTGTTTATTAAATTATTATCATTATTAATCATTTCCACATAAAATACGGTTTAAACATTTCAAGAATCAAGAATGGCTGACAATATATTTATAAAATATTTGCATTAATTAAAAACACAAAAATGCAAAATGTCAGTTCATAATATCTAATGCTTTAACTGAAGTTCACGTTAAGCCTTATTGTACAGTGGTAACTATAAAAGACGATTTGATTTTTGTGATATTTTGATATATTACAAAGAAAAAGCAAGAGAAGCACAAGAACAAGGCAGAAAAAAACATCTACGTTTTTCAAACAACTGAACTAAACACACACTCCGGTACAAAACACTAGATTTAAATAGAAACATGATTTCTGAACCTTTTTTTACTAGTGAGATTTGGCTCACTGGTTGGGTGTCCAACAAGTTTCACTACATTCAACATTTTAGTGTCACACACACACACACACACACACACACACACAAACCAGATGCATCCTTCAGTATGTAGCTGAATGACATTTATCTACAAGAAAAATAAATCACCACTTAAGCTGAAAAACATGAACTCAATATTTTAACACATTAAAATATTTAGTGTAAACACACTTTATAACACGCCCAATAAAACCACACACACACAGCATCACCTAGATATTAAATGCCAATATGTGAACTGTGGTGTGACACACTGTCCTTCCTCCAAAACTCCCAAAAAGTTTGACTACTTGTTGTAAAATGGTTATAAATGCAAAATTGAGTGCACTAAAAGACATGGAATATTTGTATGTTTTAAAAAATTAATTTGTCACAGCGCAGGACTACTGAGGTGAGAAACTCAACTGAAATGGTGATCAGTTGCAAGATTTAAAACACATGGTTTCCTTTATTTCCTTCCTTATATATGCAGAGAAGACCGGGGCTAGTTGTCGCACTGTTTACTGTAATGTTTATTCAGGGTGGGGTGCTTTCTCAATTTCTGCATAAACACAAACCTTCAAGTCTTGACAACAACAATAAAACTACATTTCCTTGATGTTATCAAGTTATATTAGTAAGGGATCAACTTTCCAGCAAAATATACACAGTAAAACAATCATGACACGCAAAGCAACTTACAAAACAACAAAGTTAACAAAAATTACCAAAACATTACTTGGAAATTCTAAGTAATCAATTCTACGATAAATGAAATACATTAACAACTGACGGAAAATAAATAAACAAAAATATGATGTTGTACATTCAGTTTAAAGAACAGAATCCACACATATTTATTTTGTATCTTTTTTATAAAATGTTTAAAACCGACATACAAAACCAGCGCTAGAGTAAAATAAAAACTGATTTGGTTACCTACCCATGTGACAACTAGCCCCGGCGCCCTATATGCGGTTTAACCTAAAATCTTGATGTTGACTAACAAACAATTCATATCCATGTTATCTGTCAGCTAGATATAGTCTGAAAGAGTGAAAAACAAACTTACTGCGACATAACAGAGATGATGACGGACCAGCAAACACACACTTGACTGCACTCACAGGCTATGACGCTCTTTCAGTGTGTGTGTGTGTGTGTGTGTGTGTGTGTGTGTGTGTGTGTGAGGAAGCCTTTATGGTGACCTGGAGACTAGAAAGGAAATGGCTCATCTTTACACACACACACACACACACACACAGAAACACACACACCCTGTGTTTCCTGCAGGACATTCACTGTGTAAGGAGCAGAGCGACACAGGAAAGACACACATGAGAGTGAGAGAGGCAGGTGGGCTGGAATTATGGGATGTCGGAGCTGCCACTCTGACCCTGTCAATCATCTCCATGCAAACATCATAACCCGGAAATAGACACACTCACTCACACACACACACACACACACACACACACACACACACACACACACACACACACACACACACACACACACACACCTCAGTGTTTGACCTCTTTACCCCATCAGACAGTCCAGGAAAACACAGACAATGTGAGAATATTGTTTGGAACTATGCGGATACACACACACACACACACACACACACACACACACACACACACACACACACACACACACACACACACACACACACACACACACACATTCACTCATTCACAAACACACACACACACACACACACACACACACACACACATTCACACACACACACACACACACACACACACACACACACACACACACACACACACACACACACACACACACACATTCACTCATTGACAAACACACACACACACACACACACACACACACACACACACACACACACACACACACACACACACACATTCACTCATTGACAAACACACACACACACACACACACACACACACACACACACACACACACACACATTCACTCATTCACACACACACACACACACACACACACACACACACACACACACACACACACACACACACATTCACTCATTCACACACACACACACACACACACACACACACATTCACTCATTCACAAACACACACACACACACACACACACACACACACACACACACACACATTCACTCATTCACAAACACACACACACACACACACACACACACACATTCACTCATTCACAAACACACACACACACACACACACACACACACACACACACATTTACTCTCAAACACACTTAAGCCCGACTCACACTACAAGAGTTTTAGTCCGATTTTGCCCCGATTTTCCACTCCCGAGAATCGGAGCAAAAATCTTGTCGAGCACCTCGATCGGCCCCAAAGTTCGGCGCAGATTATCTGGTAATGCTAGCACACAGATCAGGGCTGCCCCGATTTATATCAAACATGTTTGATATTTAAGATTTTAAATCGGGATGATGACGTCTATGTGCTTAAAGGAACACTCCACTTTTTTTGGAAATAGGCTCATTCTCCAACTCCCCCCGAGTTAATAAGTTGATTTTTACCGTTTTGAAACCCATTCAGCCGTTCTCCTGTTCTGGCGATATCACTTTTAGCATAGCTTAGCATAGATCATTGAATCCTATTAGACCAATAGCATCGCGTTCAAAAATGACCAACGAGTTTCCATATTTGTTGTATTTAAAACTTGACTCTTCTGTAGTTATATCGTGTACTAAGACCGGTGGAAATGCAAAGCTGCGAGTTTCTAGGCTGATAAGATTAGGAACTACACTCCCATTCTGGCGTAATAGTCAAGGAAGTTTGCTGCTGTAATAAGGCTGAAGCAGGCGGAGTATTATAAGAAATGAGTTCCCAGCTAGTTTAGCATTTGCACATGTGCTGCGCGGTATCACTGCTCCTGCTTCAGCCTTATTACGGCAGCAAACTTCCTTGACTATTACGCCGGAATGGAAGTGTAGTTCCTAATCTTATCAGCCTAGAAACTCGCAGCTTTGCATTTCCACCGGTCTTAGTACACGATATAACTACAGAAGAGTCAAGTTTTAAATACAACAAATATGGAAACTCGTTGGTCATTTTTGAACACGATGCTATTGGTCTAATAGGATTCAATGATCTATGCTAAGCTATGCTAAAAGTGATATCGCCAGAACAGGAGAACGGCTGAATGGATTTCAAAACGGTAAAAATCAACTTATTAACTCGGGGGGAGTTGGAGAATGAGCCTATTTCCAAAAAAGTGGAGTGTTCCTTTAAATCAGTAGGCTACTTTCACAACAGCCAATGCGCGACCGCAAAACAGCTGCTGTAGGGGTCCGTTGGAGATGGAGGAAACTGCTTCTTCAGTTTTTGTAGTAATACTGTCAATGTGTCGAACACGTACCACAAATGTAAGGAGAAAGAGGAGCTCTGTTGAGCTGAAACCGTCTCAGTTTTGAATAGGGCTGTGACGGTGGCAGATTTTTACCAAGTGGCGCTGTGTTTTATAAATATAAATTAAAACATGTGTATATAGGCCTACATATAAATAAAATACATATGTATATAATTTTGAAACACAAAATAAATGAGGCTCAAACATTATTAACAAACGTGGGTGTTTATTTTAGCACTTCAGTCAGTGAACAAGCAGCCAAAAAAAGCAAAAATAAATCAAAGAAATAATATATTTAAATAAGAAAGTAACCTAAATAACAATGTAAAATAGGCTATTAAACAAACATTCGTTGCAAAAACGTCAGACGTCTCATACTGGCCCGAGTCCGACTGGAATCTGTCTTTTTTCTCTTTCTCTTCCCCATTACACAGCTGCTGTTTTTAAAAGCAAAGTGATTACATTTATTTTCGTTTCTTTAGTTTATGAAGTTAATTTAGAGATATTCTTGGAAAACTTTTTGTTTGTTAAAAAAGTTTTTTTTTTTTTTTTTAAAGTAACGATCAATTGCGACCAGCGGCAGACAGATCAATTTAGCCTTCTCAAGTCATCACGATTTAAATTAAAATTCATAGATATTAAAAAAAAAAACGTATCAAAAGCATATCACAATATTAGTTTAATAGTTCAACCTAAATAAATGTGTGCTATAGTATAAATGCTAAATGTGTGCGTTGCAACCAGATTTCATAATCGGTTAGGATTTTAAAACTCCTGTAGTGTGAGCCGAGCTTTACACATTCACCCACTCACTCACAAACTCACTCACACACACACACTTACATTATCACCCATGTAAAAAAATCAATCCATGTCTACAATTGGCTATATTTCTTATATGCTAGTGAGTGAAATCACAGACACTGAACTCCAGACAGGTGTTGAGCGTCAGAAACCCCAAACGAAACGCGAGATTTCCTGCAGTTCACTCTCAGAGCCGCGAGCGAAACAGCGAACACAAACGGCTTTGTGGATGATTTTCACGCTACAAGAGGCCAAACATTCCCTCATTTTCTCTTTAATGGAAAAGTCCCACTGTTTCCAAACCGTTCAGCACTAATCAAACCCGGATCACAGCGGTTCAGAGTGTCAGAGGACAAACGCAGGTCAAAGCTGAATAAATCACTCAACTGCGTTCAAAACCACAGAAGATCAGCTCTTACTGTTAGTGTTTGATCGCTAATTCTTCACAAATGTGTGTGATTGCTCTGATGTTATTCCGGATTCCACACAAACTGAGAATGATGAACTGCATGCTAACATGCTAACTAGATGTTAAAAACATATTAGCAAAATGTTAAAACAAGCTAATAAAGTGTAAAACATGGTAACAACAAGCTAAAACATGGTAGCAATGTGCTAAATCATATTAGCAAAATGCAACAGCAAGCTAATAACATGTTAAACATGGTAACAAGCTAAAATATGGTAGCATCCTGCTAAATCATATCAGCAAAATGCTAAAACAAGCTAACAAAGTGTAAAAACATGGTAGCAACATGTTAATTCATGTTAGCGGCAAGCATCATTCTAAATAATTCTAACAACATGCTAAAACATGTTAACAAAGCATTAAAACTTGGTAGCAACAAGCTAAAACATGGTAGCAACATTCTAAATCATATCAGCAAAATGCTAAAACAAGCTAACAAAGTGTTAAAACATGGTAACAACAAGCTAAAACATGGTAGCAACCTGCTAAATCACATTAGCGAAATGCTAAAACATGCTAACAAAGTGTTAAAACATGGTAACAACAAGCTAAAACATGGTAGCAACCTGCTAAATCACATTAGCGAAATGCTAAAACATGCTAACAAAGTGTTAAAACATGGTAACAACAAGTTAAAACATGGTAGCAACCTGCTAAATCACATTAGCGAAATGCTAAAACATGCTAACAAAGTGTTAAAACATGGTAACAACAAGCTAAAACATGGTAGCAACCTGCTAAATCACATTAGCGAAATGCTAAAACATGCTAACAATGTGTTAAAACATGGTAACAACAAGTTAAAACATGGTAGCAACCTGCTAAATCACATTAGCGAAATGCTAAAACATGCTAACAAAGTGTTAAAACATGGTAACAACAAGCTAAAACATGGTAGCAACCTGCTAAATCACATTAGCGAAATGCTAAAACATGCTAACAAAGTGTTAAAACATGGTAACAACAAGCTAAAACATGGTAGCAACCTGCTAAATCACATTAGCAAAATGTTAAAACATGCTAACAAAGTGTTAAAACATGGTAACAACAAGCTAAATCATTGTAGCAATGTGATGAATCATATTAGCAAAATGCTAAAACAAGCTAATAAAGTGTAAAACATGGTAACAACAAGCTAAAACATGGTAGCAATGTGCTAAATCATATTAGCAAAATGCTAAAACAAGCTAACAAAATGTAAAACATGGTGACAACAAGCTAAAACATGGTAGCAGTGTGCTAAATCATATTAGCAAAATACTAAAACAAGCTAATAAAATGTAAAACATGGCAACAACAAGCTAAAACATGGTAGCAATGTTGTAAATCATATTAGCAAAATGCTAAAACAAGCTAATAAAGTGTAAAACATGGTAACAACAAGCAAAAACATGGTAGCAATGTGCTAAATCATATAAGCAAAATGCTAAAACAAGCTAATAAAATGGAAAACATGGTAACAACAAGCTAAAACATGGTAGCAATGTGCTAAATCATATTAGCAAAATGTTAAAACAAGCTAATAAAGTGTAAAACATGGTAACAACAAGCTAAAACATGGTAGCAACCTGCTAAATCACATTAGCGAAATGCTAAAACATGCTAACAAAGTGTTAAAACATGGTAACAACAAGCTAAAACATGGTAGCAACCTGCTAAATCACATTAGCGAAATGCTAAAACATGATAACAAAGTGTTAAAACATGGTAACAACAAGCTAAAACATGGTAGCAACATTCTAAATCATATCAGCAAAATGTTAAAACAAGCTAACAAAGTGTTAAAACATGGTAACAACAAGCTAAAACATGGTAGCAACCTGCTAAATCACATTAGCAAAATGCTAAAACAAGCTAACAAAGTGTTAAAACATGGTAACAACAAGCTAAAACATGGTAGCAACCTGCTAAATCATATTAGCGAAATGCTAAAACAAGCTAATAAAGTGTAAAACATGGTAACAACAAGCTAAAACATGGTAGCAATGTGCTAAATCATATTAGCAAAATGCAGCAAGCTAATAACGTGTTAAACATAGTAACAAGCTAAAATATGGTAGCAGCCTGCTAAATCATATCAGCGAAATGCTAAAACAAGCTGACAAAGTGTAAAAACATGGTAGCAACATGTTCATTCATGTTAGCGGCAAGCATCATTCTAAATAATGCTAACAACATGAACAAAGTGTTAATTCATGTTTGCAACTTGAAACATTTTAGCAATGTGTCCAAAACATGTTAATAATATTTTACTGAATTTATGTAAAATCTTCAAAATGTTCAAAGTCATTTCACAAAAGTCTTTGTTAAATCGACAGGCATTGTTTAGAAACTTCACTCATTATTTTGCAAGTTGAAGGTGCTGGACTGAATGTTACTGAAAACTGAGATCAAACGAACAGAAAAATAAACAGGGAGAAGCGCACGGTATTCTGACATGGTAAAGATACTTGAATGTCCATCTCCTTGAGAACTCACTGATTCGTACAGTAATCACAAGAAACACAGGCGGCAATCTTTGCGTGTGGTTGTTGCTAAGTAACCATCATTGGTCAGTGAGGAGAGTCATGGATACGGATTGGGCATTCGATCACGCCTCAAACACGTCTAACGCTCCCTCTCTCTCTCTCTCTCTCTCTCTCTCTCTCTCTATACATGATCTGCTCTTTGTTTGTTTCTAATTATGAAACATTGTTGCGACTCTACATTCTGATTGGTTGAGCTGCACCTGTGACATGTTTCCATCGTTGTATCAATGTTGCTGTGTTGCTTGGCAACCGAAACAGCCAAAAGTTACATTCATCAACTAGATTTTAAAAATTATTTATTTAGGTTATATTAATAAAACAAATAAGTACAAATAAATGTATTTAATGGAATTGTGAGTCAATTTGGATAAAATTGTATGCCTAATAAATATAAATTTATAATTTTCATGAATCAATAAATAAAATTAAGAAATATAAACAGAATACATATAGATATAGAAAAATATGTTAAAAATTTAAATGTTATTTTTTGATTAAAAGTTTTTTATTCATACAATATCATCAGTTTTACTTTTATTATATTTATTTTGAACCACTTTAGCAATATAAACGCACATTAAAAAATACAAATAAAATTAAGAAATATAAACAGAATACATATAGATAAATGTGTTTAATTTTATTTATTTGATTAAAAGCTTTTTATTAATACAGTTTAATCTATTTTACTTTTATTGCACTTATTTTGAACCACTTTAGCAATATAAACGCATATTTAAAAATTTAAGAAATATAAACAGAATACATTTAGATATAGATAAATATGTTTAAAATGTAATATTATTTATTTTAAAAAAATTAATACAATTTAATCTGTTTTACTTTTATTGTACTTATTTTTTTGATTAAAAGTTTTTTAGTAATACAATTTCTTTCTTTTTTTTTCATTTATTCCACTTTTATTGCACTTATTTTGAACCACTTTGGCAATACAAATTAACATTAAATATTAAAATAAAATTTAAAAAGAATAGAGAGAACAGAACAAGTGATAAACAGTGGAAGAAAAGGGCTGAGCATGAATGTGATCGGGATGTGTGTGATGGTTGCGATTGTCTGGATGTGATGAATTATTAGAGCTGAGCAAACCGTCATGATCTGGAGCCGGAGGCAAAAACGACACTGAGCATTTATCTTTAAACCGTTGGAGATGCACAACTGAACAAATAGAAGCTGATCAGAGACAATCATCTGAAAAGAGTATGAAGAACAGAAGAGACACAGACAGATGGAGATGGACTCAGTTCATCCAGACTGAAAAACACAGAAGATGTCAGAAACACAGAGAGAAAGACTCCAGATCAGAGATTCTCAACAGGCTTCAAGATGGATTTTACATGACAACAAGTGGAAACCAACACAGACTGCACTGCAAAATCAATTCGTATTTAGTATTTCTTTCTTGTTTTCAAGTATGAATATTATTAAATCAACACAGCGGAAAATTTATGTCAGTAGAGAGAGAAAAATTAACCTAATTCAAAGGAAATACGAGATTATAGTTCTGACCTCACTGACAGATCACTTACTTGTGATAAATGATTATTTTTCTCTGCTTTTGGCAATTTAATTGCACATAAAATAGGTAAAAATTTAAAAATGTAAACTGCATAAATATAAATAAACACATTGTGTTATTTTATTATTTATTTATTGACAAATTGATTGTGATGTTACTTGTATCAATTCAATTAAACTTTAAAATGTTGCATTTTATCTCATTTATGTTGTATGTAAATTAATTTTGACCCATACATATGTATTTATATACATATATTGCTACAAAGAGATATTTCACATTTAATGCACTTATTTAGCACTGCGTTGCCAATACAAATGCATTTAAATTAAAAAAAAAATAATAATAATAAAAGTGAGAGAAGCAAGCTCAAAACAGCTCAACATGTCTATAACAAAAGACACACTGCAAAAAAATATTTTCTTTCTTAGTATTTTTGTCTTGTTTTCTAGTATACATATCTGGACAAGTAAAATGACCTAAGATATTATGTCTTGTTTTCTAAAAAAAAAAAAGACACAAACAAGCAAAAAATAAATAAAAAATAAAAAATCAGCTAATGGGTCAAGAAAGATAATCTAGGTTAGCCTTTGATTTAAGATTATTTTTCTCACCCCATTGGCAAATATTTTTGCTTGTTTTAAGGGCATCAAGTGGTTTAACCTTAAATTAATTTGAAGAAAATTCCAGTGTATTTAAAGGCTTTGGTGCCTAGTTTAGTTCTAGCAGAAGGTACATTTAGATTATAATACATTTGTGAACGCAGTGAATAATTACCAACTGTTTTGTTGAATCAGGCAGCAGATTTATTGTGCTAAAAGACCCAAAATTGCATTATATATCATTATGTACCAATGCATTTTGGTATTTTTCTTACTATGAAATGATTATATTATTTTTATACTAAAAAAAAGACAAAAAAAATAAGAAAGAACAATATTTTTTTTTGTAGTGCATCTGTTTTTTGCTGAATCAGGCAGTGGAGATATTGTGGTTAAAAAAACTAAATTGCCTTATATATCATTATGCACTAATGCAATTTGGTATTTTTATTACTAGAAATGATTATTTAATTTTTATACTAAAAAAAAGACAAAAAAATAAGAAAGAACAATATATATATATATATATTTTTTGTAGTGCATCTGTTTTTTGTTGAATCAGGCAGTGGGGATATTGTGGTTAAAAATAACTAAATTGCCTTATATATCATTATGCACTAATGCAATTTGGTATTTTTATTACTAGAAATGATTATTTAATTTTTATACTAAAAAAAAGACAAAAAATAAGAAAGAACAATATATATATATATATATTTTTTTTTTTTTTTGTAGTGCATCTGTTTTTTGTTGAATCAGGCAGTGGAGATATTGTGGTTAAAAAAACTAAATTGCCTTATATATCATTATGCACTAATGCAATTTGGTATTTTTATTACTAGAAATGATTATTTAATTTTTATACTAAAAAAAAGACAAAAAATAAGAAAGAACAATATATATATATATATATATTTTTTGTAGTGCATCTGTTTTTTGTTGAATCAGGCAGTGGGGATATTGTGGTTAAAAAAACTAAATTGCCTTATATATCATTATGCACTAATGCAATTTGGTATTTTTATTACTAGAAATGATTATTTAATTTTTATACTAAAAAAAGACAAAAAAATAAGAAAGAACAATATATATATATATTTTTTTTTTGTAGTGCATCTGTTTTTTGTTGAATCAGGCAGTGGGGATATTGTGGTTAAAAATAACTAAATTGCCTTATATATCATTATGCACTAATGCAATTTGGTATTTTTATTACTAGAAATGATTATTTAATTTTTATACTAAAAAAAAGACAAAAAAATAAGAAAGAACAATATATATATATATATATATATATATATATATATATATATATATATATATATATATATATTTTGTAGTGCATCTGTTTTTTGTTGAATCAGGCAGTGGGGATATTGTGGTTAAAAAAACTAAATTGCCTTATATATCATTATGCACTAATGCAATTTGGTATTTTTATTACTAGAAATGATTATTTAATTTTTATACTAGAAAACAAGACAAAAATACTAAGGAAGAACATTGTTTTTTGCAATGCATCTGTTTGTTTAGGATGACTTTTTTTTACAAACCAAGGCAAGAACTGAACAGCAAAAGACGGATGAATGAAAGAGTGAAGGCGGACAGCTGCTGATAGAGTTATTGATTGTTCTGATAGCTGTGATTGATCTCACTGAGACTGACACGCGTCTGTCAGAGTGTTAAGCAGAACCTCTATCTGTGTGTGTGTGTGTGTGTGTGTGTGTGTGTGTGTGTGTGTGTGTGTGTGTGTGTGTGTGTGTGTGTGTGTGTGTGTTGAGGGACCTGGAGGAACTCAAGCAGATGTTATTTCCATTCATCACAGGTTTATATGATCAGACTCCAGACAAACGTTTATTGTTGTGTGTTTTTTTTTGCTCTTGGAACTGGAGGAGAAAAGCATTCATCAGTGTTGTTGAATTGGTTTCAGCTCTTCTGCTGAATGGATTTGTAATTTCTCTTATTGGTAGCTGAAAGCGTTGTACAATTAACCAAAACATTAATTAATACATGAGGAATGTTTAACAGTTTGTTAATTGATCCGTGGGCTGGAGTATTACTGCTCAAACTGGGAATAAAATACAAAACAATGTTTATAAAATCATTAGGATTTCATTTGTTTTTGATGTTTATGAAATTCTTGTATTCATCAAACTGAAAAAGTAACAGTATATACATTTATAATGTTACAATTCTGTTTCAAATAAACGGTTGTTTTGAACTTTCTATTCAACTTTGAATCCTAAAAAATAAAATGTTTGATGGTTTACTCAAAAATATTGACACGGATGATAATCAGACATGTTTCTTAAGCAGCAAATCTGCATTTTAGAATGATTTCTGGAGCATCATGTGCCACTGAAGACTGGAGTAAATAAATTACATTTAAACACGTGTTAACATAGAAAACTGCTATTTTAAATTAGAAAAGGGTCAAAGAATGAAAAAGGTTTTAAGCATAAAAACAATGTGTAATACTGCTTTAAATTGTTGTTTTTTTCAAAACAGTTTTCTCTTTAATTTATTCGCATTTTTGTGTTTGTTTTTCTGAGCAAAAAATAAATATCATACTTTTTTCCCTAATTTACAGAAGACACCCATTAAAATGTCATTCGGTGTCAATCTTGTCAGGCATATTTACAACTAAAATCAATTTATGACATTAAAGGACGAATTACTTTCACCCCAAATACTAATTAGCTGTAATTCTACATTTTTACAATTTGCCCATTTGTCAGTAAGAATGTTTTACTAATTTAAAACATAATAAAATGGAATACGCTCCCTTATTCTGTTATATATTTTAATATTCAGTCAGAATAAGCATGTTGTTTGAATTTTTACATAAATATAGTGTTACACTGAATGACAATGTAACATTATTTCAATATTGACAGTTTATTCTCCAAAAACTTATTTCAAAACTTTAAAGTATACACTTGCATTTAATGTGCTTTCTGTGGACATAAAATCACTTTTGTAAATTTCTTGGACATCAAAAAGATTTTTAAATTTTTTTGCATTTTGGATCTTTTTAAACTATTATAAAGTCATAGTTTTTAAATGTATCTTTCCAGTTCTAAATAATCATTGATCTGCATTCAGACTGGTTACAATGTAGCATCTGATTCTGAAACCTCCATGAATGCACCAATCAGTGGTTCCTAGAAGATGTTTGATCATTATGTTGCTTGGCAACCATAAACGGCCTATGGTTCCACTAATGAACCTGATCAGTGATCAGAGGGACTGTGTGTTCTGATCATTATTAGTAAATGTGCTTTATTATTAGCTTTTTATTATCATTCTTATCATCAACTAAATTTCTGAACACTACTTCTCCTAGAGCTTTAAAGCTAGAACCACCAAACTCAGGCCAGCTCTTCAGACTGATCCGACTTATAGTTTTCATCAAATTGAAGATTAAAAAATCTTAAAAATACCACAGACTTATGTTGACGGAAAGTTCAAATGAGCCAACAACTATCTAGCCAAGCCTAACAACTTCAATCATGTTAGTAACTTGCTAATCATGTTAAAAACATGCTAGTAACTTGACAGTCATGCTAATGTCATGCTAGTAACTTGCTAATCATGCTAGAAACTTGCTAATGTTAGTAATATGCTAATCAAGCTATAAACATGCTAGAAAAAATGTTAGAATCATGTTAACCACATTCTATACATGTTAGCAACATGCTAATCATCTAATCTATTTAAAGTTCAAAACATTAAGCGTTTACATCTGCTTTAAACTTCAAGCCAACCTAAATGCTTTTTTAATCATATTATCATCGTTACTGTACATTAATAATTACATACTTTGACACTCTGTATAACATCGGCAATGCAGTAAATCTCCCCATCCTCTGAACACGTTAGAGCACGCATTCACACAATAATCCTTTATCACATGCATATTAGAGACAGCGTGTGTTTGAGGGAGTGTATCACACAGAGATTGAATTTTAAGGTGTGAAAAATGCAAATATAAGTCGATGGGCCCCTCCAGCAGTGCATGTTGGGAGAATGACTGTGCCATTAACACTTGTTAGCTTTCTGAGTTGATTTTCATTTGATTCTGCTGGTTTCATTGCGTTGCTGTCGCCGCCGGCGAATGAGAGCAGTGTTTGTGAATGAACGCTTCTGAAGGGCTGCCGAGTGATGTGTGTAAATGAACTAGCACATGAAATCACACACACACACACACACACACACACACACACACACACACTCACACACTTATAAACACACACACACACACACACACACTCACACACTTATAAACACACACACACACACACACACACACACACACACACACACACACACACACACACACACACACACACACACACAATGTCCCCACAAGGTCAAAATTTACTGGTATTCCTATCCTTGTGGGGACATTTGGTCCCCACAACGTGATGAATACCAGGTACACGCAACACACACACACACACACACACACACACACACACACACACACACACACACACACACACACACACACACACACTCAAACACTCATACACTCAAAAACATACACACTCAAAAAAACACACACACACACACACACACACACACACACACACTCAAACACTCATACACTCAAAAACATACACACTCAAAAACACACACACACACACACACACACACACACTCAAAAACATACACACTCAAAAAAACACACACACACACACACACACACACACACACACACACACACACACACACACACTCAAAAACATACACACTCAAAAAAACACACACACACACACACACACACACACACACACACACACACACACACACACACACACACACACACACATGTTGGGTTTACATGTTTTATGGGGACATTCCATAGGCGTAATGGTTTTTATACTGTACAAACCGTACTTTCTATGGCCCTACACCTACCCTACACCTAAACCTAGCCCTCACAGGAGATTGTGCACACTTTTACTTCATCAAAAAAACTCATTGTGCATGATTTATAAGCCTGTTTCCTCATGGGGACCTGAGAAATGTCCCCACAAGGTCAAAATCTACTGGTATTCCTATCCTTGTGGGGACATTTGGTCCCCACAACGTGATGAATACCAGGTACACACACACACACACACACACACACACACACACACACACACACACACACACACACACAAACAAACACTCATACACTCAAAAACATACACACT
>NC_133374.1:2485138-2502638 GCF_049309525.1 Garra rufa
CCACAACGTGATGAATACCAGGTACACACACACACACACACACACACACACACACACACACACACACACACACACACACAAACAAACACTCATACACTCAAAAACATACACACTCAAAAACACACACACACACACACACACACACACACACACACACACACACACACACACACACACACACACACACACACACACACACTCAAACACTCACACTCAAAAACACACACACACACACACACACACACACACACACACACACACACACACACAAAGACACAGACACAGAAAGAGAGAGGAATGATGTTGTTGTGGATGTAGGTGGTTTTTTGTATATAGTGCATGTTAAAATGAGTCTAAAATAATCACAAACCCACACAGGAGGATCTCCAGAGCTCATCACTGGAAAAACAACTACTAGAGAGAGAGAGATGGAAAGAGAGAGAGACCTGTTCATGTAGATACTCTGGGATGTTTGGCTGTTGCATTGTGTTTTTGCCACAGTGTGTGTGGTGTGTGTGTGTGTGTGTTGTGTGTGTGTGTGTGTGTGTGTGTGTGTGTGTACCTGGTATTCATCACGTTGTGGGGACCAAATGTCCCCACAAGGATAGGAATACCAGTAGATTTTGACCTTGTGGGGACATTTCTCAGGTCCCCATGAGCAAACAGGCTTATAAATCATGCACAATGAGTTTTTTTGATGAAGTAAAAGTGTGCACAATCTCCTGTGAGGGCTAGGTTTAGGTGTAGGGTAGGTGTAGGGCCATAGAAAGTACGGTTTGTACAGTATAAAAACCATTACGCCTATGGAATGTCCCCATAAAACATGTAAACCCAACATGTGTGTGTGTGTGTGTGTGTGTGTGTGTGTGTGTGTGTGTGTGTGTGTGTGTGTGTGTGTGTGTGTGTGTGTGTGTGTGTGTGTGTGTGTTTACCAAAAGCAGTGGCCGCAAAATTGGTTTGGTAAAAAATGTCAGAGCTGCAATAATAGTTAATTTGCCGTATATCCTTAAGTGTGCGTGTGTTGATAGAGTGTGTGCTGGATGGAACAATAAATATGTGGATTGAGGGATGTGGGGGTGTATTATGGGCTGGATCACCGTGGCAATGTGTTGAAGATTCTAGTGCACAGAAACCTGTGGATTCAACTAGAGACTCTGATACACACTGACATCTAGTGGATGAACAAAACACGCTAAACACACAAGCAAATATTGATCTAAACAGGATTCACAGTTTAAATCAAAAGCAACACCATAATACTTCACAAATATAGAGATGCACAACCATTACAATGAATAATATGATCAGTCTGTTCTGTATTTACACTCTCAGAAACAAAGTGCAAACATCACACCTTATTTAGGGTTATTACAGTAAACTAAAACAATTTAAAACTAAAATACAATGAAATGTAAAAAAAAAAAAATGAATATGGGTCAAAGATGCTAAGATGTTCACATCAAAGGCAATTTATGTCCATAGAAAGCACATGAAATGTTCTTACGGACGAAAGGGCAAATTCTAGGATAGTGGCACATTTTGAAAATGCAGAATTACAGCTAATTAGTATTTGGGTTGAAAGTAATTTGTCTTTTAATTAATACGTCTTTTAATGTAAAATATGATTTTTGTTGTAAATATGCATGACAAGATTATTTTATAAATTAGGGGAAAATGTATGATATTTATTTTTTGCTCAGAAAAACAAAAACAAAAATGCAATTAAATGAAAACAACAACAATTTAAAGCAGTATTACGCTTAGTTTTTATGCTTAAACACGTTTTCGTTTTTTGACCCATACATTTAATTTTAGCTATTTGCCAAGGAAACTTTTTTATTTTTATTTAGGTTAAGCTGTCACTAAGATTAATAATAATAAAACATTTTTTCCATAATGAGCTTTTTTTATATCCTACACTACATTTCTCAAGCACTACAAAAACTGAAAATATACTATAAACCTAATGCATATAATAATAACACTATTACATATCACAACCGAGAAACATTAAATAAATCTCCTTTTAAAAAAAGAATATGTTTAATTTTCTTAAAATAGTCTAACTTGGGAACACGGCATAGGCATGTTTTACCTCTAAAGTTTCCATTTTTGCAATTTTTTTCTAATAATGTATATTAGAATTTTCAGTGGAATTAGGAATACAATATCTATTTATAATGCTACTGCATTTAATTGACCTCTGATCACACGAGCATGTGAATGTCCATTTCTCCATCACCACATGACTAGTTTATAATGCCGCTATCTCGCTCCAACAGTCCTCTTGCGGAGCTCTGAACACCTGCTGGGATTTTGGGAATATTTTCAAACAGGTTTTAATAGGTTCTTTAGAGCGACAGTGGCACTGCAGACCTAAGGGAGCTTCACGCACGTTCTGATAACGCTAAACGCACATTTACACACAATCTGGATGTACGAGAGCAGATTACAGAAAACACACACTGAACAGAGAGAACCGTCCACATGTCAAATTCCCTGTGTGTGTTTCTCTATGGCTGATCTCATCAGGAAAGCCTGAGTTTAAAGAAACTTCATTTGACTGCGACTTTGAACTCGGACGCTTTGAGGATTTTCTGAGGACTTCGCCATCTATGCTAACGGAATATTAAGAGCCTGTGAATGGGGAAAACGCCTATTAACGAGCTGAACGTGAAAAAATTTCTCACTCAAGACCAGAAACCTCAGGTGAATTTGGTAAAAAATTAACTAGACGATATAATCTTACTGATATGTTAGGTTTAAATATTAGGGTTCCTAAAGGTTTAAGACCAATTTTAGACTTTTAAAACCACGTAAAGAACATTTAAGGATCAAACTGAAGGGAATAAGTGTGCTCTGAGAAGTGTTCTTTCTCAGTACTTTTGTTGTTTTTCCAATGCAAATGTCTAAAGATTTTTAAATTAAGATACATTTACCTGAGAAGCAACATTGACAAGGGATAAGTTGTTTGATTAAAGCTAAGTGAGTTTGTGATTAAAACAAGAAAATATCTGTTCTAACAGACTCTAACAGACAGAAAAACTTACTTCAAAGGAAAAATACATTTTCAGGCCCCCTTGACAGATATTTCTTGTTTTAACCATAAACTCACTTAATTTTGTTCAATGTCTCAGAAAACAAGACTTCAACTAACTTAATTTTGCATCCTTGAATTAAGAACATTTAGATATTTGTACTGGAAATCAAGACAAAAATACTAAGAAAGAGATTATTTTTTGCAGTGCATGCAACATTCAATGCAATGACTTTATAAGTGATATAAATGACTTTCTGCTCTTTTTAAGACAGCTCTGCTCTTCTTATTTTAGGCCTTAATTTGTGAAATCTTTTTTTATTATTATTACAAAAATCATAAAATACTGTCAACAGACAGAAAAATGCAATTTCGGCATGCTTTTTAGGAATATTTAGGAGTACAATCAGAGAAACAATATATGAACAAACCCCTCAGTAAAAACCTTCAGAATATACAGAGGAACAAAATTCTAAGTTTTGGTGCATGTAAGTGCTGCTGAATTGGAGGAAGAAACTCACAGCCTTCAAAAATTGCATTTTTACCATATTTTTCGGTATAAAATGTTGTACAAACCAGTTTAAATGATATATGAACAAACCCTTTAGTAAAAACCTTCAGAATATAGAGAGGAATAAACCTCTAAGTTTTGGTGCATGTAAGTGCTGCTCAAGTAGAGAAATAAACTCACAGCCTTATAAAAAAATAGCATTTTTACCATGTTTTAAGTATAAAATGTTGTATTAATCAGTGTGAATGATATAGGAACAAACCCTTCAGTAAAAACCTTCAGAATATAGAGAGGAATAAACCTCTAAGTTTTGGTGCATGTAAGTGCTGCTGAAGTAGAGAAATAAACTCACAGCCTTATAAAAAATAAAAAAATTTACCATGTTTTAAGTATAAAATGTTGTATAAATCAGTGTGAATGATATATGAACAAACCCTTCAGTAAAAACCTTCAGAATATAGAGAGGAATAAACCTCTAAGTTTTGGTGCATGTAAGTGCTACTGAAGTAAAGAAATAAACTCACAGCCTTAAAAAAATAGCATTTTTTACCATGTTTTAAGTATAAAATGTTGTATTAATCCGTGTGAATGATATAGGAACAAACCCTTCAGTATTAACCTTCAGAATATAGAGGGGAATAAAACTGCTAAGTCTGGTGTTTGCAAGTGATGCTGAAGTGGAGGAAGAAATGTTTAAAACTGTGTATTGGAATTGAAAGCCCAAAATGTAAAAATTGACAAGTGCATGAAAAATCAATCGTTTTGCCTTTTAGTGCCCTTGCCTTAAAGCCCAAAGACCTCTAAAAGTCAAGAGCTGAAATGTGTTCAAATGTGAAATAAACTCAACAGGCTGTGGAAGCGGATTTTAATTTCCCCTCCGGAACAGAATATAGGCCACGGCATTTCCCTCGCGCTCCGTTCTGGAAGGACAGGGAGCCGAAATTCTTTCATCATTAGCAAATTAATGCAAAGAAAAATCAAAGAACAATGTGACACTTCAAAGAGCTTCTGACGGTCACAAACAAACAAAATTCCTCTGGGAAACCGGATTCCCCACAGAGGAGCGATACGCAGAATTACTCCCATCTCTCATTTCATAAAGACAACGGTGCTTTTGTTGAAGTTGAGCGAGTGACGTCATGTTCTGCACCTGCGCTTGTTGTTTTTAGCTGTGGGTTTCTGCCACGACAATCCTGATTAGGCTGATTGTTCACACATCTTGTGTGACGACCATCATACAATAGAACAATCAGGATGTTGTCAAGCTCAAGCACACACACACACACACACACACACTGCAGAAGAATGGATATATGCAGTTCGACAGCGACTGGTAAGACCATTTAGTCTCTGTGTGTCACAGCTCTAACGTGTATTTGTGTGTCCTTCCACACTTATTTGGCTACAGAAGCTTCATCCGTCACCTCGGTTTAACATCTGTCTTCATGCATTAAAACATGCGTATGAACGTGCATGTGTGTGTGTAAGCAGCTGTACGCTCGCTGCAGGTGACGTCTGACCAGAGGCGAAACGTTTTCTGCTTGGATGATGTCAGCGTGACTTTGACCTCCCGAAATCACTCCCTGTCTCCCTCTCGATCTGTTTCTGTCTCACTGCCAATGCATTTAATTCTCACGAACATGTGGGTGAATCTTAGAACATCTTAGAAATCAAACAAAACAGGAATTTATTTAATGCATAAAGATTTAAACCAATGGCCTCAAACTCAATTCCTGGAGACCACAGCTCTGCACAGTTTAGCTCCAACCCTAATCAAACACACCTGATCCAGCTAATCAAGGTCTTCATGATTACTAGAAACTTCCAAGTAGATGTGAGTTGGAGTTGGTTGGAGCTAAACTCTGCAGAGCTGTGGCCCTCCAGGAATTGAGTTTAAGACCTCTGATTTAAACACATTAATGGATTGTTATTAATACATTAATATGCTGCAATAAATTTGTAAAGCTATATTTACAGTATAAAAGGTGCAAATGATAAATAGCAAATTTTTAAAAAATGCTGTTCTTTTGAACAGTCCTGAAAAAATATAATGAAAAAAAAATTGGCCAGCTGATAATAGTACACTGCAAAAAAGGCTTATCTTACCTAGTATTTTTTATCTTGTTTCACACAAAATACTACACTGCAAAAAATGCTTTTCTAGCTTAGATGTTTTTGTCTTGTTTCCAGCCAAAATATCTAAACATTATTAAATCAAGAAGGATTTTCTACATTTTTCTACATTTCTGTTTTCAGGAAAAAAAACAAGTCAAAATGAAGTGAGTTTTTGCTTAGAACAAGCAAAATAATCTGCCAATGGGGTAAGAAAAATAAACTTGTTTTTTTGTTTGAAATAAGATTTTTTTGCTTACCCCATTGGCAGATTATTTTGCTTGTTCTAAGCAAAAACTCACTTCATTTTGACTTGTTTTTTTTTTCTGAAAACAAGAAAATAATTTTTTTTTTTTTTTTTTTTTTTTTTACTTGTCTAGAAAACCCTTCTTGATTTAAGAATTTTTTTATATTTTGGCTGGAAACAAGACAAAAAATTTAAGCTAGAAAAGCATTTTTTGCAGTGTAAGTAAAATCAGCCTTTTTTGCAGTGCAGTTTGTGATGCTAAAATATGTGTCATTTAATTTAATTTAATTAAAAATATAGTAAAAATTGTGAAATATTCTTAAAATAGGATGCATTTACTAGATAAGCAAAATGACATAAGAGATTTAATCTAAATGCACTTAATTTAGTTTTTTTCCCTCTGGAAACGAGCAAAATTATCAATCAGTGGGGTAAGTAAAATACTCTTAAAACAAGAGTATTTAACTTACTCCACTGGCAGATAATATTTCTTATTTTACTGTACTTTACAACTTTATTAGTCCCACAAGGGGTTTTAAGTAAACTGCACTTAATTTAGTTTTTTTCCCCCTAGAAACAAGACTAAATATCTTATGTCATTTTGCTTATCTAGTAAATGCATCTTAATTTAAGAATTTTTAGATATTTTGACTAGAGACGAGACAAAATACTAAGTAAGATAAGCCTTTTTTTTTGCAGTGTAAAAAATAAAAAATGTTTTCTGAGCAGCAAATCAGCATTTTAGAATGATTTCTGAATAATTTTGTGGCACTGAAGACTTAAGTAATGATGCTGAAAATTTAGAGTTGATCACAGCAATCAATTACAGCTTAACAGATATTCACATAGAAAAAAGCTGTTTGAAATTGTAATAATATTTAAAAAAAATTACTATATTTTTGATCAAATTAATTTTTTTAATTATTTTTTGTTGTTGTTTTTATTAATTCGAAAAATCCTAATTATTCCAAACTTTTAAATGGTAATATGTGTATATGTATTTATATTTTATTTATACTATTACTATTATTATTATCTTGTGTATACATATGTATATAATTATTATTATCTTGTTATATTGTTTCAAATAAAACGTTAAATAAACCATAAGAAATGATCTTGCAATACAGAAAAAAAAACATTGCATGGTTTGAATTATTAAGGATCATATTTGAAAATAATAATTATTAAAAAAAAAAAAAATACATAAAAAAATAAAAGTAAAATCAGTTATAATCAGTAGATCAAATTCTTTATTATCGGTTCACTTTCCAGGACATAAAACTACCAATGACTGTCTTAAAGTTGCATATTACTCTAGGGAAAAAAAACATATTTTAGCATCTCAAACTGATAAGCATATCGAATCATAATCTGCTAAATGAATTAGTCTTGAATGCCTAAGCAGATACAGAACTATAACTGTGTCAAGATGAAATGCTACACAGTGTTAAACATCTCTAGACTATCCATTACTAAATAATGATTCCTAACGGAGGATAAAAATACCCTCACAAACTCTTAATTAACTTCTAATTCTCTCACACGGCATTCGCTTTTTCAAGGGTTTTTGTAAGGTTGTCTTCTCTGACATTTCATAATGAAAGAGTAAATGAAACTCACACTGTGTGAAACTCCCTTAAAGCCTCTTTTAACTCATTTAAAGGACTCATAATCACTTTCAAAGCGGTTTAGCAGCTCACTGAACTCTGTGTTATGAAGCTCCAAAGCAGGAACAGCATCAAACCATGTGCTGCTAAAATGATTTTTAGCAACAGACAGTTAAATGAACTCATTTAATCATAAAGTTAATGCATTTAATTTCAGACCAGACCACTTTTTCACTGGAGGAAGCGTTACTATGGATTATGGATTATGGTTAAAACGCTTTAAAGATGGATTTTGTTTCTTACAAACATGCAGTTTTTGTCTTTTTAAGATGTTAACTGATGGACTGTGGTGGTGTGGATTATGTGGATGTTTTTATCAGCTGTTTGGACCTCATTCGGCACCCATTCACTGCAGAGGATCCATTGGTAATTCACAAATAATCCACACCACTTCAGTCCATCAATTAACGCCTCGAGAACCCAAAAACAGCATGTTTGTAGGAAACAAATCCATCTTTAAGATGTTTTTAACTAAAATACGAGTCCATAATCCATAATAACGCTTCCTCCAGTGAAAAAGTCCATCTCCTGTCTTTATAGAATTTTAGTTAAAAACATCTTAATGATGGATTTGTTTCATCTTTTGTCTGCTCCAGATGTTAACTGATGGACTGGAGTGGTGTGGATTACTTGTGGATTATTGTGATGTTTTTATCAGCTGTTTGGACTCTCATTCTGACGGCACCCATTCACTGCAGAGGATCCATTGGTAATCCGTAATTGGTAATCCATCAGTTAACATCTTGAGAAAACAAAAGCTGTGTCTTTGTAAGAAAAGAATCCATAATTAGGATGTTTTTAAGATGTTTTTAACTTTAAACTGTTGTTTTCAGCTGAAATACGACTCCATAATCCATAATAACACATCCTCCTCTGAAAAAATCCATCTCCTGTTGTCTCTCACATTAAAATCCAGCCACATATTTGTTTAGAGCTGTTTTGACTTGTAAACACTGCTTGATCTGATTCAGACCAGACAACTTTTTCACTGAAGGAAGTGTTATTATGGATTATGGGATATATTTTATCTGTAAACAACCATTTTAAAGTTAAAACATCTTTAAAAACATCCTAATTATGGATTATGGACTCGTATTTTAGTTAAAAACATCTTAATGCTGGATTTGTTTCAGCTTTTGTCTGCTCCAGATGTTAACTGATGGACTGGAGTGGTGTGGATTACTTGTGGATTATTGTGATGTTTTTTATCAGCTGTTTGGACTCTCATTCTGACGGCACCCATTCACTGCAGTGGATCTATTGGCGAGACAGTGATGGAGTCACACATTTCTAAAAATCTGATGAACAAAAAGTCATATAAGCATAAGAATAAGCAAACAAGAACACTGAAGTGTGTGTGTGTGTGTGTGTGTGTGTGTGTGTGTGTGTGTGTGTGTGTGTGTGTGTGTGTGTGTGTGTGTGTGTGTGTGTGTGTTTAGCTGCAGTGCTTGTCACGTGTTCAGTCGCTCGAAAGCAGGAGCTCAGATCTGAAGTGAATGTGTGTGTTTCCTACGGCGTTCTCCTGCAGTGTATTTCCTCACTGCGGTCAGTGAATTATTTAAAAAAAACACAGAAATCAGACATTTATAACCTCGCTTGTTTTTTCCCGACCTGCTGAAACCCTCGTTCCCTCAAAGAGTCAAAGATTCTGTGAAGCGACAGCTCCAGTCAGAAACAATCACCTCCAACTAAAACATGAATACAAATACAAGTCAACAGCGGCTAACGCTAACAAACACTGAAATACATGCAGCCATGTTGACTAAACTAAAAAATATAACAGTAGAGAATATAACATACAGCACAATCATTAATAGAACTGCATACATTGCAATGGACTACCAATGGATCACTAATAGTGACTCTGAACATTAAACTGGGAGAAACACAGCTGCTCCCAAAACTCCCATAGACTCACATTGACGGAATGTTCAAATGATCAACACTATTCAAACTCCAACTGTCAAAATTCAAATTTAAACTGCCAGAATCCCTTGAGAATCAATCAAGCTTTTCTACTATCAACTATTTCTAATCCATTCAAACTTCCATTCTATCGAATATCTCTAATCTATTGAACTATCTAGCCTAGCCTAGCAACTACAATCATGCTAGTAACTTGATAATCATGTTAGAAACAGGCTAGTAACTTCTCAGTAATGCTAATGACATGTAAACAACTTGCTAATCATGCTGGAAACATGCTAGCAACTTGCTAATTATGCTAAAAACTTGCTGGCCAGGCTAGAAACATGCTAGCAACTTACTACTCATGCTAGAAACATGTTAGCGACTTGTAAATTATGCTACAAACTTGCTAATGACATGCTAGAAATATGTTAGATTCGTGCTAACTACATTCTAATCATGCTAGAAAGATGCTAGAAATTTGCCAATCATGCTGGAAACATGCTAGCAACTTGCTAATTATGCTAAAAAACTTGCTGGCCAGGCTAGAAACATGCTAGCAACTTACTACTCATGCTAGAAACATGTTAGCGACTTGCTAATCATGCTAAACATGCTAACAATTTGTTAATTATGCTAGAAACATGTTAGAAATGTGCCAGTAACTTGATAGTCAGCTTAGAAACATGCTAGCAACTTGCTTCTCAGGCTAGAAACAGGTTAGCAACTTGCTAATCATGCCAGAAACATGCTAGCAACAGACGAACAACTTGCTAATCATGCTAGAAACATGCTAGAAACTTGCTAATCATGTTAGAAACATGCTAGAAAGCTGCTAATAATGCTGAAAACATATTAGAAACGTGCTAGCAACTTGCTAGTCAGCTTAGAAACATGTTATCAACTTGCTAATCATGTTAGAAACATGCTAATGACATGTTAGTAACTTGTTAATCATGCTAGAAACAAGGTAATAGCATGCTAATAATTTGCTAAATATGTTAGAAACATGTTAGCAACTTGCTAATGACATGCTCATAATGCAAGTAACATGTTAATTATGCTAGAAACATGCTAGCAACAGACTAACAACTTGCTAATCATGCTAGAAACATGCTATCAACTTGCTAATCATGCTAGAAAACTGTTAGAAACTTGCAAAGCATGCTAGAAACATATCAGAAACATGCTACAAACTTGCTAGTCAGCTTAAAAACATGTTAACAACTTGTAATCATGCTAGAAACATGCTATCAACTTACTAATCATGCTACAAACATGCTAGAAACTTGCTAATCATGCTAGAAACATATCAGAAATGTGCTAGCAACTTGCTAGTCAGCTTAGAAACATGTTATCAACTTGCTAATCATGCTAGAAACAGGCTAACAACTTGCTAATCGTGTTAGAAACATGCTAATGACATGCTAGTAACTTGCTAATCATGCTAGAAACATGGTAATAACATGCTAATAATTTGCTAACCATGCTAGAAACATGTTAGAAGCTTGCTAATGACATGTTAATAATGCAAGTAACATGTTAATTATACTAGAAACATGCTAGCAACAGACTAACAACTTGCTATTCATGCTAGAAACATGCTATCAACTTGCTAATCATGCTAGAAACTTGCTAGAAACTTGCTAAGCATGCTAGAAACATATCAGAAACATGCTAGCAACTTGCTAGTCACCTTAAAAACATATTAGCAACTTGTAATCATGCTAGAAACATGCTATCAACTTACTAATCATGTTAGAAACATGCTAGAAACTTGCTAATCATGCTAGAAACATATCAGAAATGTGCTAGCAACTTGCTAGTCAGCTTAGAAACATGTTATCAACTTGCTAACCATGCTAGAAACATGCTAACAACTTGCTAATCATGTTAGAAACATGCTAATGACATGCTAGTAACTTGCTAATCATGCTTGAAACATGGTAATAACATGCTAATAGTTTGCTAACCATGCTAGAAACATGTTAGAAGCTTGCTAATGACATGCTAATAATGCAAGTAACATGTTAATTATACTAGAAACATGCCAGCAACAGACTAACAACTTGCTATTCATGCTAGAAACATGCTAGCAACTTGTAAATTATGCTACAAACTTGCTAATGACATGCTAGAAAAATGTTAGACTCGTGTTAACTACATTCTAATCATGCTAGCAACATGCTAATGACATGCTAGTAACTTGCTAATTATGCTAGAATCATACTAAACATGTTAGAAAAATGTTAGAATCATGCTAACTACATTCTAATCAGTGGCGATTTCTTTAAGACTGCAAGGGAAGCTCAGCTTCCCCTATAATGTCACAAAATTAATGGTCAAATTACGTACTATTGTATTAACATTTTATTGACTAAAAATGCGTTAGAAAACGTTCATCTCAAAGACGAATTCGTTCAGAATCAGTTAGATATAGCAGGTCGGCTGACTTGATTTTCTTCTCATACATTCCCGTAGCGTCACAGTGCATTTCCCCATTGAAGCCCAGCGTCCATTGACTTCAATGGGGCTGCTTTGAACGTTTTTTTTCAGGGCTTTGAAACTAGACGGTCATTGGATAAACGCTGCGATTATGTCCCGCCCACGGACGCTCAGCGTCTCTGGGGGTGAATGAGGAGTGGGCTGGCCTGGACGCTGAGCTTCTGTGTGATGATTGGAGGGTCTGTCGAAAGATTGCATGTCCTTTTGACTGACAGCGATTTTGTCCTATAAGGAATCGCTGAAGCTATTCGTTCGCGCTCTCTACGCTCAGTCCCATCGTGGATTTCTCAAGTTCAGTCGAAATAAAAACTGCTGCAACCTATTTCTTTATATTTGCTTGGCGAAATTGCTTGATTTTCACCATACATTTCATACAATTATACACCACATTCTTTGTTTCACTTTTACAGAGTTTAATATTTTTTTTAGATCATTCATTCATATGAAACTGCACACGAAAAGTCACTGGAAAAGACGCCTAGTTGGTACGACAGGGTCACAGACCATTTTCTTGAAAAGGAACGTAGGGCAGAATTTACTTTTAAATAAATAGACAATTTTATGATGTAGACCGAAAATGAGCTTCCCCTATTTGACAGACCAGTAGCCGCCACTGATTCTAATCATGCTAGCAACATGCTAATCATCTAATCTATCTATATAAAGTTCAAAACTTTAAGCTTTTACAGCTGCTTTAAACTTTCAAGCTAGGCTTTCTAAATAGTTTTGTATTGTAATAACATTACAGTAACAACATTACAGTTTTTTTCTGTATTTTTGGTCAAATAAATGCAGCCCTGTTGAGACATTACAAGTCTTACTGATCCCAAACCTTTGAGCAATAGTGTATATTGATCTGTAAATTCTAAAGAATAAAACGTATGACCGTTTCCACAAAAATATTGGGTAGCACAACTGTTTTTAACATTGATAATAATCAGAAATGTTTCTTAAGCAGCAAATCAGCATATAAGAATGATTTCTGAGCGATGCTGAAAATTCAGCTTTGCATCACAGAAATAAATTACATTTTAACAGATAGAAACACAGAAAACATCTGTTTTATATTCTAAAAATATTGCACAATTTTTAAAGTATTTTAGATCAAATAAATACAGCTGTGGCGAGCAGAAGAGACATTCTACAGAGCTAATCACAACCAAATGTCAATCAACCTCATGTCAAATCCAAAAAAGCAACACTGTTGCCTTGACAACTTGAACACAAACTCCTACAGCGAGAATAAGGGCCCTCATCTTCGTCTCCTCCTCTCCTTCATCTCTTTTTATCTTTATTTAACAGCATCCCGACATGACAGTTCTCGGTTTCTCATCAGTTTGTCTCAGTATTTCATCAGTCAGCAGATGACTTTTATTAATGGTGTAATAGTGAATTGTTAATATTTAACGTGTTCTGAATATCAAACACACGTGTGTAAACAGCAGACGGGTTGTTAAAGGAGCAGTTCATTATGAACGCTTATATTCCAGCTCTTTGAAGTCATATGTGTGACAAACAAACCAATAATCATCAAACAAAGCATCATATGACTCCAGAAGATAAGCAGCGCACAAGTCATTGACTTTTATAATAATTAGTTTTGAAAGTTTTAGTCATTGTGTTGCGTGCTTTTATTTGTTTCCAAAAGTTCTCATTTATTAAATATGAGAATTGTTGCTTTGGCAACTAGCTGAAATAAAACCAGTATTTGTTTACATAAAGTGTTTTCATTTAAAGCACAAATGATTTTGGTTTTTAGTTTTATTTAACTGTAATAACCCCAGTCAAAAGAGCTGCATTTTATTTTCTGGATTAATTATTTCTTTACTTCCGAGGCTCAGGGCATTCAGTCGACTCAGTAATAGTGTTTCCTCAAGCTTCTTAAAGTCGGAAAGAGCCAAACATTATTCTTTGGTTGGTTCTTGGATTTATTTATACCTCACTGACACACACATAGAGTTTAATCCGTGTCTTAACATTGACATCTGGCAGCGGGTCTTGCCTTTCCTCATAGGCGGTCCAGAACTGATCAAAACCAGACAGTCCCTTTCTATCTCACAGCACACCTGTGATCCCTCTGAGACTGGCTCGATCTGGACCAGACCCAACTCAAGCTGAATTAAATCCCGATTAACAGCCAGAAACAAACGCTGATGGCACCGGTGAAATGGTCCAACACACACACACAACCACTGCACAATTTCCTCACAAATACAGAAAAAATATATTTTATTACAAATTTGAAACAATATGTGATCCTGGACCACAAAACCAGTCCAATAGCCAAAAATGCATTGTATGGGTCAACATTTTTATGCCAAAAATCATTGGGATCATGTTCCATGAAGATATTTAGCAAATTTCCTTCCTAAGAATTTATTTTTCGATTAATAATATGCATTGCTAAGAACTTAATTTGGACAACTTTAAAGGCGATTTTCTCAATATTTAGATTTTTTGGCTCAGATTGCAGATTTTCAAATGGTTATATCTCGACCACATCAATGGAAAGCTTATTTATTCAGCTTTCAGATGATGTTTAAATCTCAATTTTGAAAAACTGACACATATGACTGGTTTTGTGCTCCAGGATCACATATGACGAAATTATATTTTGCATAAAAACTATGAAGCCCCACACATTACATGTGGAAAAAGTAATAATAATAATAATAAAAAAGATATATATACATTTTAAAATATATGTGTACATCTCAATGAATTAGAATGTTATGGAAAAGTTAATTTATTTCAGCAATTCAACTCAAATTGTGAAACTCGTGTATTAAATAAATTCAATGCACACAGACTGAAGTAAGTCTTTGGTTCTTTTAATTGTGATGATTTAGCTCACATTTAACAAAAACCTACCAATCTCAACAATTTAGAATATGGTGACATGCCAATCAGCTAATCAACTCAAAAGACCCGAAAAGGTTTCCTGAGCTTTCAAAATGGTCTCTCAGGTTGGTTCACTAGGCTACACAATCATGAGGAAGACTGCTGATCTGACAGTTGTCCAGAAGACAATCATTGACACCCTTCACAAGGAGAGTAAGCCACAAACATTCATTGCCAAAGAAGCTGGCTGTTCACAGAGTGCTGCATCCAAGCATGTTAACAGAAAGTTGAGTGGAAGGAAAAAGATGCACAACCAACCGAGAGAACCGCAGCCTTGAGAGGCTTGTCAAACAAAATCAATTCAAGAATTTGGGTGAACTTCACAAGGAATGGACTGAGGCTGGGGTCAAGGCATCAAGACGTGTCAGGAATTTGGCTACAGTTGTCGTATTCCTCTTGTTAAGCCACTCCTGAACCACAGACAACGTCAGAGGCGTCTTACCTGGGCTAAGGAGAAGAAGAAATGGAGTTGCCCAGTGGTCCAAAGTCCTCTTTTCAGACGAGAGCAAGTTTTGTATTTTGTGTTTTTCGAAAACTAAAGTCACTGCACCCATTTACCAAGTAATGTTAGAGCACTTTATGCTTCCTTCTGCTGACCGGCTTTTTAAAGATGCTGATTTGATTTTCCAGCAGGATTTGCCAAAAGCACCAAAAGTTGGTTAAATGACCCTGGTGTTGGTGTGCTTGACTGACCAGCAAACTCACCAGACCTGAACCCCATAGAGAATCTATCATGAGAAACCTGGGCTTCCATACCACCTCAGCAGTGCCACAGACTGATCACCTCCATGCCACGCCCAATTGAGGCAGTAATTAAAGCAAAAGGACCCCCTACCAAGTATTGAGTACATATGCAGTAAATGAACATACTTTCCAGAAGGCCAACAATTCACTAAAAATGTGTTTTTTATTGGTCTTATGAAGTATTCTAATTTGTTAAGATGGGTAGGTTTTTGTTTAATGTGAGCCAAATCATCTCAATTAAAAAAACCAAAGACTTAAACTACTTCAGTCTGTGTGCATTGAATTTATTTAATACACAAGTTTGGCAATTTGAGTTGAATGAACTCAAATACTGAAATAAATGAACTTTTCTAATTTCAAATTTTTCTAATTTATCAAGATGCACCTGTATTATAATATTTTGATCTGTTTTTTTTTTTTTTTTTTGAGTTTTAATTTGAATTTTAGTTTCATTTTTTGTAGAAAAAATTTGAGTTATTTTATTGCAAACAGAGCGTTTGAACAGCATTTTGAACCAGCCACATGTTTCTAAATCTGTAAGGTTCCAATTAAAAGTTCTTAATTGCCTTCATCAGAGTAATTAAGATAAAGCGAAGACATTTCCACAGCAGCCGACTGAGAAACTTTCTTTTCTAATCTTCTCAAACATTACAGCCGCAGGACAAACTCACACGTTTCGGATTATGACATTATTTTCATGACAAGGATATCTCATTCTCATGAGTGAAATATACAATAAAACCATTTGGTTTGAACTTAAACATATCTTCCTCTCAATTAAAACCAGAATTAATTAAATACAACTGTGATACACAGGCTGTATACTTACAATTGCACTCATATTTATGGGAAATTTAAACAGAGTAACTGACTTTAAAAGTGTAACATTGTAACATTTTCATCCCAGTTAAAGACACTCACCATTCAAAAATTGTTATTATGTTGCGAGTGCAATTCCATGTATGAGGAAAAGAGTTTAAATGTCACATTGCAGATTCTAAAACAAGCCAATGATTCAATGATTCCAAACGAACAATGACTCGGAACAATAAACAAACACACCAAAAACATCTGAACATGACTTGGGCTGAGATTCATATGAATGAGTCTGTCTCTCATTACTGCGATGCTGCTGCACAGTCAGACAGACCAGCAATTAATCTGAATCTAATTACAGACCAATTACTGCTGTTTAAACTGGTGCACACACACACAAAACACACACACCATGACTGTATGTCAGAGCTGGCACTAGAACACAAAGAGAAACAAAGAAAGCAACTGAAAATTAGACACAGACAAAAGCGCTAACGACACACACTGGGGTTTTCTTCTGGGTCGTTTCTAGAAATGTCATTCCTACAAAGACATAAAAACCTCACATTCAGTTCTACTGTCATATCCTAGTGTCCTACAGAGACACATCACACACTTTTATACTGTATACGCAAAAAAAAAAGAAAAAGAAAAATTGGTGTAGAAACCGTTTACATCCAGGAAGTTGCTAAGCATTCCAGCCTACTGTCTTATAAAGAGTGTTACAAGTAATGGGTTACATAATCAGATCACGTTTTTCAAGTAACATATTACATTTGAATATACAAGAAAATAGTTACTTTTTCAAATACACTCTTAAAAATAAAGATGCTTTAAAAGGTTCTACAGCGATGCCATAGAAGAACCATTATTGAATCCACAAAGAATCATTGAGTTAAAGGTTCTTTAAAGAACCATCTCTTTCTTATCTTTTCATAATCTGAACAGCCTTCTTTTGCCACAAAGAACCTTTTGTGAAACAGAAAGGTTCATCAGAAGTTCAAGGTTCTTTATGGAACCATTTAGACAAAAAATGGCCTTTTTTTTTT
>NC_133374.1:2504216-2566975 GCF_049309525.1 Garra rufa
AATTCTGTCTTTTTTCCCTCAGAATTATGATGCTACAAAGTGGCATATAGACCAATTTAAGTGTTTGCAAACAGTGATGACGTTTTTTTGTGGGTGAAGCCTATCTGGCGGCAGAAAATTACCAATTTCAAGTAAGAGTCTATGGAAGTCATTGAATAAGAAATAAATATAATGTAAAATTGATATTTCAAAATTCTGACTTTAATATTACAACAGTGGGCCTAACAGGGTTAAAAAAGTAACGCAAAATTAACTAAAGTAACTAAAGTAAATCTGGTGGCAGAAAATGACTGATTTCAAGCAGTAGTCAATGGAAGTCATGGAATAAAAAAATTAAAAGAAGGTAAATTCAAGTTTATATTTAAAATTTCTGACTTTATTCTTACAATTCTGAGATTAAATCTAACAATTCTGATAAGAAAATTCAACTTATCATTCTCTCTTTTCCTTCGGCTTCAAATCTCACACTTTTCTTTCCTCAGGATTGACAATTTTGTATGGGTCAAAATGATCAATTTTACTTTTATGCCAAAAATCATTAGGATATTAAGTAAAGATCATGTTCCATGAAGATATTTTGTAAATTTCCTACCATAAACATATGAAAACTTCATTTTTTATTAGCGGAATATAATGCTCTAACACACAGGAAGAGCCCTTAAAGTGAGTGATAGGTAGATAACAGCACCTTCATATTTAATTGATGGAGGACTGAGGTGGCCTTTAGTGTGTGTGTGTGTGTGTGTGTGTGTGTGTGTGTGTGTGTGTGCACTCCGACCAACCCGTTTTAATTAAGCTGATTCTGTTTTTATGACCACATTATTATTGTCTGTAATATAACACAGAACAAAACACGTGTTTGACTGATGAGGAAAAACAACAAACCTGTGTAAACTCATCAATATTCATCATGAGCTCTCATAATTATTCATTACTAATTATCATATCAGCACTACTGTCAGGAAAGAGCAGCACAAGCAAATACCAACGAATCTGCCTCAAAGCCGAATGATTATTCATGCGTCTGTGTGTAAATGAGTCCACAAGCATTCGGACTCTCTCTCTCTCTCTCTCTCTCTGTGTGTGTGTGTGTGTGTGTGTGTGTGTGTGTGTGTGTGTGTGTGTGTGTGTGTGTGTGTGTGTGTGTGTGTGTGTGTGTGTGTGTGTGTGTGTGTGTGTGTGTGTGTGTGTGTGTGTGTGTGTCAAAGAGCAGATTGCATAAAGCACTTACGCAGAAAGAGCAGCTATAATCCAGACAGACAGAGAATTACAAAGAGAGAGAGTTAGCAAAGAAAATGAGAGAAAGCTAGACTAAACAAAAGAAAACAAACAAACAAATGTATTAAAGTAAGAAAGCACAAATAAATACAAACATGCAACAAAGAAATGAACCATGAAATACAACTTAGTGTATAATTAAAAGCTGTGTTGCACACCTAGTCAAAAACTACAAATGTGACCTAGTCTTAAGTAGCACGGTTATATTTGTAGCAATAGCCAAAAATACATTGTATAGGTCAAAATTATAAATTTTTCTTTTATGCTAAAAATCATTGGGATATTAAATAAAGATCATGTTCCGTGAAGATGTTTTGTAAATTTACTACCGTAAATATATCAAAACTTATAAATCCTAGGATTGCAAAGGGGTGGAAAATTTCCAAAAATCCCTGGAAGATTCCAAAAATTCCTGGAAAGTTTCCAAAATTTCTGTAATGTTTCCGAAATTTACTGGAAAGTTCCACTTTTTTGCAACCCCGAGCTAAACAGATGCACAATGTGACAATGTAAACCCTAGGGTTGCAAAAGGGTGGGAAATTTCTGGTAACTTTACGGAAACTTTCCAAAAATCCTTGGAAGATTCAAAAATTCCTGGAAAGTTTCCAAAATTTCTAGAATGTTTCCAAAATTTACTGGAAATGTTCCACTTTTTTTTGCAACCCTAGGGAATCCTAGTGTTCTGTTGTTTGCTGCTTTTTGGCATTTAAAATTAATCCCTGGAAAACAAATGTTGGTATTTTTAACGGGTTACAGACATTTATTTTTTCTAATTGAATTAAATTCTAATTTAAAATAACTTTGACGGTTAACAGTTAATAATCGGTTAGGAAAAATAACCGAAATGAACATCCCTATTAGAAATAGATCATTTTGGTGCAGTGCTGCTACTTTAAAAGCATAAAGCTTGTTTTGTGAAGTGAAACGCTGAGCTAAACAGATCATCTAAACCTAGTGAGTGGCCTACTAACCACTACAAACACATTCAAATGAAAAGTTCAAATATGTTCAAATGCCTAGAACTGCTGTGTAGACACAGCTGAGATTTTCCTTCTGCATCTTCATCCTCATCCATGGCTTCATCCCCTATTCTGCAGGTCCATCCATAAATAACAGAACAGAGAAAGAAGTGAAGAATGAATCAGGATAGAAATACTGTGTGTGTGTGTGTGTGTGTGTGTGTGTGTGTGTGTGTGAGAGAGAGAGAGAGAGAGAGAGAGAGAGAGAGAGAGAGAGAGAGAGGAGAGAGAGAGTATTTCAGGGCTGCTAAAGACTGCATGAACTCCATATGCTTTCTTCTGTTTCTGTTGCTCCGAGTTATGAATTATACATTCCTAAAGAAAGCCTGCTGCCACATGAACACACACACACACACACACACACACACACACACACACACTCCCACACACGTGCTGTTTTGTTTTGTCTGAATAATTCATGTGTTTATAGAGCAACTTTCTCAGTTGCACTTCCACAAACAACAGATTCATCAACACTGTCAAACTCCATCACTTCTATAGAACGCATCCAGCATCAAATCACATCCGACAAACACGAAAGCAAACAATCAACCTCCTGAAGATTCAAATCAGCTTCCATCATCGGATATGATCTCAAACCAGACGAGCGAAAAAAAATAACAAAAAGAAAACAAATGGGACTGAAGAGAGAGAAATCCATCAATATGATAAACAGATCTGAAATCAGCATCATCGGTATTTATCATACAGCTCTAAACGATGAACTCACGATCAACACTTTTACTTTTTTCTGGAACACTACTGTTCAAAAGTTTGGGATGAAAGAAATGATTGCTTTTATTCATCAAGGACACATTTAATTGATCAAAAGTGACAGTAAAGACATTTATAATGTTACAAAAGTAAATGCTGCTCTTTTGAACTTTCTATTCAATCCTGAAAAATAAAATGTATCCCAGTTTTTACAAAAATATTGGGGAGCACAAAGGTTTTCAACATGGATAATAATCAGAAATGTCTCGTGAGCAGCAATTCAGTATATTAGAATGATTTCTAAAGGATCATGTGACACTGTAGACTGCAGTAATGATGCTGAAAATTCAGCTTTGCATCACAGAAATAAATTACATTTTAACGCATATTCACATAGAAAACAGCTGTTTTAAACTGTAATAATATTTCACAGTTTTACTATATTTTGGATCAAATAAATGCAGCCTCAATGAGCAGAAGAAGCTTTTTTAAAACATTAGAAAATCTTACAAATGATGAATACATTTATGAATATTACACATCAAAAGTTCAGAGACTTTACACTAAATGTTTCAGAATGCAAAATAACCCCATTTGCTGAACATAATGAGATGATAACTAATGTAGCAAAATGCTGGCTACATTATGATGTACTGCTGAAAAAGTTGTGAAAAATAAATGTAGTGCAGAATGTATCACTTTCTGAGCACAGCCTGTGTGTGCGTGTGTGTGTGTGTGTGTGTGTGTGTGTGTGTGTGTGTGTGTGTGTGTGTGTGTGTGTGTGTGTGTGTGTGTGTGTGTGTGTGTGTGTGTGTTAAATCGCTGTGGGACGCTGGAGTGAAGGTCACTCAATTAGACATTCCCAGAACATCAAACCATTACTCAATTCCCTGAAAACTCCTCCATCGTTCCTTTCTAAGTCTCCTCTCTCTCTCTCTCTCTCTCTCTCTCTCTCTCTCTCTACTCCTCCTGAGGTCTTTTCATTGTTTTTCTGCTCACATCTCTGTCAGTTTGGCTTCATAAAATCACCCAAGCACCTGGTGTGTGTGAGTTCACAGAAGAGCAGCTTTACTGCTGATGTCAGTTTTACACACACATTAAAACACAATCATGAGCAGCACTGTTCTTTAATCCCTATTAAGTGCACTTTGCTGGCAACACTTTGACTCTTAGTCTCTAGTAAAATCCCTGCGGATGCGCTCGGCTCCATGTATTTATGAGTTCAGTGGTTATTTATTCATCCGAACACATGCCGAGCGCTGTGTACTGTACAAAACGACACTTTCACACGGAACATGATGAAGATGATGATGAGGCGAGCCAGTCTGGAGTGACGGGAAACAAACAGACGGACTCTAGGGAATAACCAACATCCAGAAACTGCATTTTAAGGCTGACGTGTGTCATTTATGCTCCGCTAGCAGCACAAAACACAATCCCGATAACAATGACATGTTTCCTGAACGCTCTAGCAACCACACGGCAACATGACCTGAAAACAAACAACACTCAGAACGCCTCAGCAACCACATGGCAACAGGTTTGTAATCAGAGAACACTCAGAATGCCTTAGCAACCACATGACAACAGGTTTGAAATCAAAGAACACTCAAACAAACAACACTCATAATGCCTCAGCAACCACACAGCAACATGTTTAAAAAAAACACTGAGAAAACCTTAGCAACCACACAGCAATGTGTTTAAAAACAAACACCCAAAACACCTTAGCAACCACACAGCAATGTGTTTGAAAAAAAAAAAACACTCAGAAAGCTCTAGCAACCACATGGCAATTTTTTTAAATCTAAGAACACTCAAACAAACAATACTAAGAACACCTTAGCAACAACATGGCAACGTGTTAAAAAAACAACCTGAGAATGCTTTAGCAACCACACAGCAACGTGTTTGGAAAACCAACAACACTCAGAATACCTTAGCAACCACATGGCAACATGTTTAAAAACAAACAACACTCAGAACGCCCTAGCAACCACACATCATCGTGCTTTAAAACAAACAACACCCGAAACATCTTAGCAACCACACAGCAACATGTTTAAAAACAAACAACACCCAAAACGCTTAACAACCACACAGCAACATGTTTGAAAACAAACAACTCTCAGAACACCTTAGCAACCACACAGCAACATGTTTAAATGTAAACAACACCCAAAACGCCCCAGCAACCACACAGCAACATGATTAAAAATAAACACTCAGACCACCTTAGCAACCACAAAGCAACATGATTTAAAAAACAACACTCAGACCGCCTTAGCAACCACACATCAACACCCAGAACGCCTTAGCAACAACGCGATTATACACTTGAAAACAAATAACACTCAGAACGCCTTAGCAACAACAAGACATTACACTTGAAAACAAACAACACTCAGAAAGCCCTAGCTACCACATGACAACATTTTTTAAATCAAAGAACACTCAAACAAAGAACACTCAGAACGCCTTAGCAACCACAGAGCAACTTATTTTAAAACAAACAACACCTGAAACATCTTATCAACCACACGGCAACATGTTTAAAAACAAACTATACTAAGAACAACTTAGCAACCACATGGCAACATGTTTAAAAACAAACTATACTAAGAACAACTTAGCAACCACATGGCAACATGTTTGGAAAACAAACAACACTCAGAATTCCTTAGCAACCACACACCAACATGTTTAAAAACAAACAACACCCAAAACACCTTAGCAACCACACAGCAACGTGTTTGGAAAACAAACAACACACAGAATGCCTTAGCAACCACATGGCAACATGTTTAAAAACAAACAACACTCAAAACGCCCTAGCAACCACATGACATCATGATAGAAATCAAAGAACACTCAAACGAACAACACTCAGAATGCCTTAGCAACCACACGGCAACGTGTTTTAAAACAAACAACACCCAAAACATCTTAGCAACCACACAGCAACAATACTAAGAATGCCTTAGCAACCACACGCCAATGCATTTAAAAACAAACACTCAGACCACACATCAACACCCAGAACGCCTTAGCAACAACAAGATAATACAATTAAAAAAAAAAAAAAAAAAACACTCAGAACACCTTAGCAACCAAATGGCAACATGTTTTAAAACAAACAACGCCCAAAACTTCTTAGCAACCACATGGCAAAAAAACAAAAAACAAAAAACACTAAGACGACCCTAGCATTCACATAGCAACATCCTGGCCACGACCCATAACACTCCAGCAGTGTGGCGGTGAATTCGAGACAGAAGAAGCCCATAAGAGTGTCTCTTTTGCATGTATTCATTATTAAACACAGAGAGAGAGACAGATAGACTGAAGAATCTCATGAATTATTAACACCTGCAATGTGCATATACTGTATGCGTGTGTGTGTGTGTGTGTGTGTGTGTGTGTGTGTGTGTGTGTGTGTGTGTGTGTGTGTGAGCAAGTGAGTGTTTGTGTGTGTTTCTCCACAGTTGTATGAAATGATGTTATTCTACAGAAGTTAATCAAAGACTTATTGAAACATCAATATGTGATATTTCTATTCACAAAAATGTACCATGGTAAACAGCACAGCAAACTTTCAGTAAAACTGTGGTTGTTTAGTATCAGCGCCACTCTCATCAAAAAAAGGAGATTGATTTTTGATTACAAAGGATTGTACACTTTTATTGAGATTTTTCACTATAGCAATAATTAATGAAACAACTGTGATTACCACAGTACATTTTCTAAGGGTAACACTCTCCCACCTGAGCTTAACACACACATCACACACTAAAGTTTAAGGCTTCCATGACCTTTGACCTGACCGTGACCTTCTAGAAACACAAACCTGAGCTCAGAGAATCAGCACCAGGAAATTCAGCATTGCATCACAGGAATAAATTAGTTTTTGAAATACATTCACATAGAAAACAACTGTTTTCAAATTGTAATAATATTTTAACTATTTTTTTCTGTGTTTTTGATCAAATAAACAGCTTTGGTGAGAAAAAGAGACTTCTTTCAGAAACATCGAAAAACCTAACGAGCCCAAAGCTTTTGATGTGCAAGGACACCATAAAGGGACGGTTTACATCCAGAAATCACACACAGAGATGAACTGAATATTCCTGTAATCAAACTCACAGACTCTGAGTTCCTCAAAGATCTCTGGAGGATCAGAGGCAGAAAAGAGGAAAATGATTCTGTTCTCATCGACTCTTTCAGGGTCAGTTTACTACTGTGAAGTCAGACTGTTAATGAGCCGAAGTGAGACGGAGAGAGAGACGGACAGAGAGCGAGAGACAGGTGCTGTCCCTGAGAGAAAGGCTTTGACAAAGAGAAAAATTGCTTTTGAGTATTTGCATATGAGAATTTTGTTCTACAGGAACTCTCAACCTCTACACTGAATGCTAATTCTCACTCTCTCTCTCTCTCTCTCTCTCTCTCTCTCAAACACACACACACTGACACATTCTTTAGAAAGTGCACAAACCTTAAAGCTATTTAGGAGTATAAGGGAGTATTTTATCTCGGTCTTTCTAAAAAGACAGTGTGAAATATATATGAAATATAATAACTGGAGGACAAACGAAAAACTTTAAAGTTCCAGTGAAAGCAAAATTGAAGTTTTTTGGCTGTTAGTATGAATATGTTAGCCTTGAGGTTATCTGTAAGCAGTGTGCTGCAAAACATTGACAAAAAATGCATTTGGAAGATTTATGCATTTAAAATGTACAGTCTCTCTGACAATGAGGAGACTTTGCCACTTGTTTTCTGATTTTTAAATTGTACAAACATTTTGTAAAGGCTGTTTTTTTACCTTTTATGATAAACGAATTTGAAGATAACATAGAATATGAAAGAAATTTTGGTTAATATGACCATAAAGACAAAAGTATTGACAAACTTAATCATTCATAATAGAACGCCCTATCGACCACATGACAACATGTTAGAAATCAAAGAACACTCAAACAAACAACACTCAGAACACCTTAGCAATTACACGGCAATGTGTTTTAAAACAAACAACACCTGAAACATCTTAGCAACCACACTGCAATATGTTAAAAAACAAACAATACTAAGAACACCTTAGCATCCACACGCAACATGTTGAAAAACAAACACCACCCAATAGCAACCACATGGCAACATGTTAGAAATCAAAGAACACCCAAACAAACAACACTCAGAATGCCTTAGCAACCACATGGCAACATGTTTAAAAACATACAACACTCAGAACGCCTTAGCAACCACACAGCAACATGTTTGAAAACAAACAACACCCAAAAACCCCTTAGCAACCACACAGCAATGTGTTTGAAAACAAACAACACTCAGAATGCCTTAGCAACCACATGGCAACATGTTAGAAATCAAAGAACACGCAAACACTCAGAATGCCTTAGCAACCACATGACAGCATGTTAGAAATCAAAGAACACTCAAACAAACAACACCTGAAACATCTAAACAACCACACGGCAACATGTTTAAAAACAAACAACACCCAAAATGCCTTAGCAACCACACAACAACATGTTTGAAAACAAACAACACTCAGAATGCCTTAGCAACTACATGACAGCATGTTAGAAATCAAAGAACACTCAAACAAACAACACCTGAAACATCTTAACAACCACACGGCAACATGTTTAAAAACAAACAACTCCCAAAATGCCTTAGCAACCACACAACAACATGTTTAAAAACAAACAACACTCAGAACGCCCTAGAAACCACATGACAACATGTTAGAAATCAAAGAACACTCAAACAAACAACACTTGAAACATCTTAGCAACCACACGGCAACATGTTTAAAAACAAACAACACTCAGAACGCCCTAGAAACCACATGACAACATGTTAGAAATCAAAGAACACTCAAACAAACAACATCCGAAACATCTTAGCAACCACACGGCAACATGTTTAAAAACAAACAACACCTGAAACATCTTAGCAACCACACGGCAGTATGTTTGAAAACAAACAACACTCAGAACGCCCTAGCAACCACACTACAACGTTTAAAAAAAAACAACAACACTCAGAACGCCCTAGCAACCACACGGCAACATGTTTAAAAACAAACAACGGCCAAAATGCCTTAGCAACCACACAGCAACATGTTTAAAAAACAAACAACACCCTAAATGTCTTAGCAACCTCACAGCAATGTGCATGAAAACCAACAACACTCAGAACGCCCTAGCAACCTCATGACAACATGTTTGAAATTAAAGAACACTCAAACAAACAACACCTGAAACATCCAAGCAACCACACAGCAATGTGTTTGAAAACCAGCAACACTCAGAACGCCTTAGCAACCACACAGCAATGTGTTTGAAAACAAACAACACCCAAAACGCCTTAGCAACCACACAGCAATGTGTATGAAAACCAACAACACTCAGAACGCCCTAGCAACCTCATGACAACATGTTTGAAATTAAAGAACACTCAAACAAACAACACCTGAAACATCCTAGCAACCACACAGCAATGTGTTTGAAAACCAACAACACTCAGAACGCCCTAGCAACCTCATGACAACATGTTTGAAATTAAAGAACACTCAAACAAACAACACCTGAAACATCCTAGCAACCACACAGCAATGTGTTTGAAAACCAACAACACTCAGAATGCCTGTTTGGATTCTCATTCTGATGGCACCCATTCACTGCAGAGGATCCATTGGTGAGACAGTGATGGAATGACACATTTATACAAATCTGATGAAGAAACAAACTCGTCTACATCTTGGATGGCCTAGGAGTGAGCATATTTTAACACATTTTCATTTTTGGTGCAAAGAACAATGGAGGAGATCAAACAATGCAAATCTTCAGAGATCTTATGCATTAAAAAGATGAAGAGATAACACTGCGGCACTGACATAACATTCACTTTTCACACTCTACATCATCTGCTTTACTACAAACTGTTTTGCTTTAGTCACATTAATGGAAGAATACCTCTGTGGATGTCAAAAGCTGTTAAAGGTGACAAACAAAACACTACTGGGTATTTTAAAAAAGAGATGAGCCACTCATGTGGCGGTCTGATTTTCTGTTTAAATGAAATTACATCAACAAAATGTGCATTTCGAGACACTTCAGAGGGACTTTAAGAATCAGCCACTGCAAACACATATGGATTATTATTGTTCTGAACGAGTCTGGGGTGATTACAGACCCGAGAGAAACAGCATAAAAAAAAGAGTAAAAGTGTGTAACATAAGAGATGCACAAACACAAATACAAAGCCCTGTGTGAAATTGTCAGACAGACGGCAGTGAAGCGACACGCAGCCTGAAGGGGAAACAGATTCTGACACACACACAAACATACACTCTCTCTGCATGCAAAAGGCGGATTTGTTTTGGCAGAACGACGACACTCCTGCAGGCTGTAAAACAGGTGTGTGTGTGTGTGTGTGTGTGTGTGTGTGTGTGTGTGTGTGTGTGTGTGTGTGTGTGTGTGTGTGTGTGTGTGTGTGTGTGTGTGTGTTGTAGCTCGCTGATGGTTTTTACACTAAAACACATTATCATGGGGAACTTGAAAGGTCAGTAAAATTAAATCACAGCTATCTGTGTTTGTGTGTGTGTAAGTCATCCATATAAAAGAGGCTTTCAAGCAAAATACCACATGACAGTCACACACACACAAAGGGAATATTGTTTAATCTCAATTAAATACCACCAAATGTAAATCTGTTTCAGATTTTGATTCTATTTATCTTCTGGTCTGTTAAAGAAATTGTTCTCAAGAAACTTGATAAAAGCATTATTTGCATTCTCTTGTGTAATAGTACTTAAAATAACATTAATATATAGGCATAATATGCTAGGCAGAAATGTCAAATCAAATGCATTTTGTTTGTTTGTTTTATTTGGATTGTGCATTATCACTGTGAATTATTTTTTTTATTCTGGCATATATATTTTGCAGACACTTTTTGATAATGGACACTGCAAAACAGGCTTTCTTACTTGGTATTTTTGTTTTGTTTCTAGACAAAATATCTATTTTTATATTAAGATGCATTTCCTAGATAAGCAAATGGCATAAGATATTTAGTCTTGCTTTAAGCAAAACATAAGTAGGTAAGTAAAATATTCTTAAATCAAGAGTATTTTACTTACCCCAGTGGCAGATAATGTTACTTATTTTAAGCAAACTGCACTTAATTTTAGCTTTTTCCCCCACTGGAAACAAGACTAAATATTGAATTCTTCTTCATACTTTTTACTAAGAAAATATGGTCAACAATAATACATTTTTACTGCCAAATAAGGCAAAGGAAATACATTTTAAGACATTGCATATAGTTACTATTCCTGTAACACATTTATTAACAAGTTTATTTGGTTGTCTCACCAAAATGTTCATTTTGTAATTTATAAAATGAAACACTTACACACTTACACACTTATTTTGTAACTGTAAATAATTTGAAGGCTTTTGGAAGCATATCTTTGTTTTTTTTTATATATATTTTATAAAATAATTAAAATAGATAAATCTACGATCCTTTTTTTTTTTTTTTTACTGTAATACTGGATCAGATGTAGTTGAAAACACTTTAAAGGTGACAAAAACAAAAAACAAAAATAATGTCTATTACTCCCTCTTTAAAATTGTTCTGAAAAAAAAAAACTTAATTTTACAAATAAACTTTATTTTATAACTGATTGATTTCAATTACTAGATACAAGAAATGTATAAAAACGTTTCTCATATTAAAAATGTTATTTGAATATTTAGTTCCACCCTCCATGATGTATATTTATTATATTTATCCCCCCACTTTTGTTTGTGTTCTGCTTGATGTTGTATTTCTTGACAAAATATTTCTGTATATTTGTTTTTGAAAGAGGAAAAAGAAAATCTTATGTTATATTGCTTATCTAGTAAATGCATCTTAAGGAATTTTTTAGATATTTTGACAAGAAACAAGACAAAAATACTAAGTAAGAATAAGCAATGTTTGATTATTAACATCAAAGTTTCTAAGTATTGTATGCTGACAGATCTAGAGATTGTGGAAACAGATATATGAACACACACACACTGGTCCGAGTGTTTTGGGGCTTGAATATGAAGTCATTCACCTGTATGAAAGACCCATTAGTTGCTCAGCAACCACTGAGAGTCAATCATAAAAACCCTCTTTCTGAACCAACTAATGCAGCAACAAAGAGTGTGTGTGTGTGTGTGTGTGTGTGTGTGTGTGTGTGTGTGTGTGTGTGTGTGTGTGTGTGTGTGTGTTTGTTTTTGTGACATATCAGGACACAAATGTGTGTAATAACATGGGTATGACATAGGTATTACAAGGAGAGGGTGACTTATGAGGACATTGTCCATGTCCCCACTTTTCAAAAGGCTTATAAATCATACAGAATACGTTTTTTTGAGAATGTAAAGATATGCACAGTCTCCTGTGAGGGCTAGGTTTAGGTGTAGGGAAGGTGTAGGGTGATAGCAAATATCGTTTGTACAGTATAAAAACCATTACGTCTATGGAATGTCCCCACAATTCACAAAAACAAACATGTGTGTGTGTGTGTGTGTCATCCACATTGATCACTGATTGTCTAATGACTAAATAAGCAATGACGATGTAATTTTAGTTTGAGTGGGTGACATCACATCAGATCAGATGAGGCTCTTCAATAGAGCCAGCAGTGAACGATTCCTGTTCTCAAAAACACTAATATAAAGCTTAACATATGGGCAGAGGGCTGTTATCGCTAAATAAACTGCACTTATTGCATGTGTACTTAACAAATTAATAAATAAAAGCACATGAAATATTGATAAAGAGATTGAATGAGCACAGCTACGGATCTGAAGGAAATAACCTGCCGCAGACAACAATCAATTATAGAGATTAGAGCCATTCAACACAAACGTCAGACCACACAATGAAACACCTGACCAATTATAATCAAGTGCCCAGAGATTAGTGGATGGAAAAGAAACACAATGCATCCAAACGTTTCTAACAGCACATGAATGAATCGGACCTGCTGCGTCTGAAATGTGTCTGACTCTATTCTCACATTCAGTCTGACACGTTAAGATGACATGTCACGCTCGTCTCTGTCCAGCGGCGTCACCCTGATCCGTGCGTTTCAGCCTGAATCTAAATAAGCTCACATACACCGCCTGTGATTCCAGCACATTCCTCCTGCAGCCTTTAACACAAGACAAATCCTCTTCACCATCATACGAGCCGTCAAATGACATTTAGGACATGATTTACAGCGTCTTATCTGTTTCAGATTGTCAAATGGGATCTCAGAGCTGTATAAAGGACAGCGTGTCTTTGATTGCTCTTCTATTGTGTTAAATGAATTGTTCTTGTGATCCGGTGTTTCTGACAGAAATGTCTTTTTTCTGCTTTTCACTCATTTTTTCACATTAAAGCAAGACATAGGGTAAAAAAAGAGGGTAACTAAAAGAAATCGTACTCTATCAAATGTTCTGTTACATTCAGAATTCCAAACATTTTTGGTATTACACAGTTTCTGAATGTTATGTTTAAATATACAAACAAATTTACTAATTTAATTTGCGCTAATTTGCATAGATTTCCAGAGAATAAATCTGAATATTGGACAAGGCCAGGTTCAAAATTCCTGTTTGATTTTGTTGATATATTACAGCTAAATGTTTTTACTGTGGGGATTTTAGATAACTCTTTTTATTACTGCATTAATCAGAAAATATTGTCAACAGAGAGAAAAATATATTTTCGCCATGTTTTAGGAATAAAATGTTATGTAAATCAGTGTGAATGAAATATGAACAAACCCTTCTATAAAAACCTCCAGAATATAGACAGAAATAAAGCTCTAAGTTTTGGTGTATGTAAGTGCAGCTGAAGTGGAGAAAAAAATCTCACTGCCTTTAAAAATAGGCATTTTCGCCATGTTTTTAAGAATAAAATGTTATATAAATCAGTGTGAATAAAATATGAACAAACCCTTCTATACAAACCTTCAGAATATAGATAGAAATAAAGCTCTAAGTTTTGGTGTACATAAATGCTGCTGAAGTGAAGAAACAAACTCACTGCCTTTAAAAATATGAATTTTTGCCATGTTTTTAAGAATAAATTGTCATATAAATTAGTGTGAATGAAATATGAACAAACCCTTCTATAAAAACCTTCAGAATATAGATAGAAATAAAACTCTAAGTTTTGGAGTATGTAAGTGCAGCTGAAGTGGAGAAAAAAATCTCACTGCCTTTAAAAATAGGCATTTTCACCATGTTTTTAAGAATAAAATGTTATATAAATCAGTGTGAATAAAATATGAACAAACCCTTCTATACAAACCTTCCGAATATAGATAGAAATAAAGCTCTAAGTTTTGGTGTACATAAATGCTGCTGAAGTGAAGAAACAAACTCACTGCCTTTAAAAATAGGCATTTTCGCCATGTTTTTAAGAATAAATTGTCATATAAATCAGTGTGAATGAAATATGAACAAACCTTTCTATAAAAAACCTTAAGAATATAGAAAGAAATAAAGCTCTAAGTTTTGGTGTATGTAAGTGCAGTTGAAGTGGAGAAAAAATATCACTGCCTTTTAAAAAATATGCATTTTTGCCATGATTTTAAGAATAAAATGTAATATAAATCAGTGTGAATGAAATATAAACAAACCTTTCTATAAAAACCTTCAGAATATAGATAGAAATAAAACTCTAAGTTTTGGAGTATGTAAGTGCTGCTGAAGTGGAGGAAAAAAACTCACTGCCTTTAAAAATAGGCATTTTCGCCATGTTTTTAAGAAAAAAAATGTTATATAAATCAGTGTGAATGAAATATGAACAAACCCTTCTATAAAAACCTTCAGAATATAGATAGAAATAAAGCTCTAAGTTTCGGTGTACATAAATGCTGCTGAAGTGGAGAAACAATCTCACTGCCTTTAAAAATATGCATTTTCACCATGTTTTACTAATAAAATGTCATATAAATCAGTGTGTGAATGAAATATGAACAAACCCTTCTATAAAAACCTCCAGAATATAGATAGAAATAAAGCTCTAAGTTTTGGTGTATGTAAGTGCAGCTGAAGTGGAGAAAAAAATCTCACTGCCTTTAAAAATATGAATTTTTGCCATGTTTTAAAGAATAAATTGTCATATAAATTAGTGTGAATGAAATATGAACAAACCCTTCTATAAAAACCTTCAGAATATAGATAGAAATAAAATTCTAAGTTTTGGTGTATGTAAGTGCAGCTGAAGTGGAGAAAAAAATCTCACTGCCTTTAAAAATATGAACTTTTGCCATGTTTTAAAGAATAAATTGTCATATAAATTAGTGTGAATGAAATATGAACAAACCCTTCTATAAAAACCTTCAGAATATAGATAGAAATAAAATTCTAAGTTTTGGAGTATGTAAGTGCAGCTGAAGTGGAGAAAAAAATCTCACTGCCTTTAAAAATAGGCATTTTCACCATGTTTTTAAGAATAAAATGTTATATAAATCAGTGTGAATAAAATATGAACAAACCCTTCTATACAAACCTTCCGAATATAGATAGAAATAAAGCTCTAAGTTTTGGTGTACATAAATGCTGCTGAAGTGAAGAAACAAACTCACTGCCTTTAAAAATATGCATTTTCACCATGTTTTACTAATAAAATGTCATATAAATCAGTGTGTGAATGAAATATGAACAAACCCTTCTATGAAAACCTTCAGAATATAGATAGAAATAAAACTCTAAGTCTTGGTGTATGTAAGTGTTGCTGAAGTGGAGAAACCAACTCTTCACTTCATAATTTTCATAAACAACATATAAAAATATACTGTAATCAAAATCTACAGATGCAAACAGGTAAAGTGCAATAAATGAAAACACTTAAAAGTAAATTTTGGATATTTTCTTTTCACTAGTCTGAAACAACATGTTATGAAATGCCAAAGAGCCCAAAATCTCTAAATTGACCAATGCATGAAAAAAACAACACACGTACTGTAAAATCAATCTGTGATCATTTTAAGCAGTTGAAAAATAAACAAAACGTTAAAACAAGAGAATACAGAGCCAATAAAACTACATCGACACACATTCTGGGCTGTAACAGAACAGCCACTAAGCAACTTTAATTTATTATCAAAAAATTGAAAATAATTAATTCAGCCTCAGGGATAAATACATCATCCTCATTCTGTTATAATCGCATGCCGACTGCAAAAATTCTGCCACATGATTAATGACTGAAACAAGCCAATTAAGACACAATCATTAATGCAAACGCTCCTCAACAAGATGCACAAAACAGACACAGAATGTGGCACTGCCTGAGGGCATTCACACCAGGTGTGTGTGTGTGTGTGTGTGTGTGTGTGTGTGTGTGTGTGTGTGCACCTGAGACAGAGGGGCCCAAACACTGTTACCACGGCAACCTCTGAGTACGTCCCCAAATGTCCTCAAATGCAAGTTTTGTCAGACTGACCTCATGTCTGGAGACAATGATCACCCCAAACAAAAGCTAAAAAACACACATTTGCTTACTGACAACATGTAATTTATTTATCAAAAGTAACAAATCTTAACGTGATTTTTAAATGGCAGGAGTTACAAATAACGTTCAGTGAAGTTTTCTTCATGCATCAAGAAAAAACTGCACAGCTCAATATTTCGATTTAAGAATCAATACGGTGTCATCAAAATGAAGATTGAGTAAAAACAACAAATCAATATTGTCAACCCAACCCTAGCATCCGCACAGCTGAAATTCATTTACATGTATGCAATGTTCAGTTTTATTGTTAAGTGACTTGTTGAATAAATGAATAAAAATGCTTAGTGAAACTTCACTGTTTTAGTCAATGATTTCGGCCCTCCAAAACTGTTTCAGCAAAAATCTTCACTAGCCAAAAACTTAAGTTTCTTGTTTGTTGGTTTGTTTGTTTTCTACTCTACAATTATAGTTTTCTTGAGGTCCACATCTAAGATTTTTCAGTCAATGCTTTTATTCATTAGTCAAGGTTTTTTCACCCAAGAAATGTTTAATAAACTGTTTTTTTCTATCATCTCTCTGACCCTCACACAGTTTATTCTACTATACCTTAAAGGCAAGACAAATTAACTAATAGTTATGACCTTACTTACCAGGTTAGTTGATTACATTGATAATTGCAAACATTTTTTGTATTACAAGTTTTCTAAAATGTTAGATTTAAATACGCAAATGAGCCATTATTTAATTAAATATTTGCAAACATTTCTAGTAGAAAAATCTAAACACTAAATGAAGTCAGTTTCAAAAAAATTTTTTTACACATTAGAGTCAAATGTTTTTATAAACAGAACTCCATAATTCAGAAAATACTTAGAACAGGCAGAAAACACTATTTTTTTGAGGGGAGGGGGGGGGGGGGGTAAAATATTGTATAAAATCAAGCAAATTATATATGAACAAATCCCTCTGTAAAAACCTTTGGGATATAGACAGGAATAAAAATGTCAAGTGTGGTGTGTGTAAGTGCTACTAAAGTGGAGATTTATGGCTCAGTGTAGGAGAAAAACTCACGGCCTTTTAAAATATGTATTGCAATTGAAATCTATTGACACAAATAGATAAAGTGCTATAAAAGAAAGACTTAACAGTGTTTTCTGGGTGTTTTCTTTCCACTAGTCTGAAAAAACACTATGAAAAACCAAAAAGCCCAAAATCTCAAACTTGACAGGTGCATGAAAAAAACAGCGTTAAAACACCCTTAAGACTTATATATGCAAACGACTAATCTTTCTGCATGTCAAATGTGACCCTGAACCACAAAACCAGTCATAAGAGTCAATATTAAGAATCTGAAAGCTAAATGAATAAGCTTTGCATTGATGTATGGTTTGTCAGGATAGGACAATATTATTTAATACAACTATTTGAAAATCTGAAATTTAAGAGTGCAAAAAAAATCAAAATGCTGAGAAAACACCTTCATTGTCCAAATGAAGTTCTTAGCAATGCATATTACTAATCAAAAATTACTTAAATGCCATAAATACAAAATATCTTCATGGAACATGATCTTTACTTTGTATCCTAAAGCATAAAATTGATCATTTTAACCCATGCAATATTTTTTTGGCTTTTGCTACTTAAGACTGTTTTTTTGCTCCAGGGTCATAAATGAGTACCAAAAATCCCCTGTTAAAGTTGTGAATGTTGATTAGGTGTTGACATGTAAATGTGGGCTGGTAAGCGTCAGTGTCCGGCTCAGACGTGTTGTTGTTCTGTTTTCTACAATGCGACGATTCACGAGCGATGAGCAGTGACCCGAGCGCTGGGTCTGAAAGACTTTCTCATTCTCTCGCCCCTAATAACCTCATCTGGTCTCCATGGCAACATCATAACGGACAGACGACATCATCATCATCATCATCATCATCGTCACAGAGCTGCATTCTGATGCTGTCAGACACAAGGTTTTGTGTTTAGTAGCATAATGACCGTCAGCACAGAAAACACTGATGCGCAAGCTGCTGTGAAAGGCGCACACCCTTAAGCTGTAAAACCACTCTGACACTGGCCAAAAACAATACAAACCCCTTACAAACACTCTGATAAATGTGCGTGTTGGGAATAAAAGAGAGGTGAAGCCACTGCCATCACGCTTCTGTCTGGAGTGGGACGCCCTCGCTCTCACACACTCTTCACACAAACACACACTTGTGTGTGTGTGTGTGTGTGTGTGTGTGTGTGTGTGTGTGTGTGTGTGTGTGTGTGTGAAGGGGCTCTTTATCAAGTGGAAAGCTGTGGAAATGAGTGTGTGGGTGGAACAGAGAGAGAGAGAGTGAGAGTGAGAGAGAGAGATAAAGAGAGAGATCTTTTGTTTATACTTTCACAACTTTTCCTCTATTATATTTTATCACACTCTCGCTAAATCTATTGTAGGACTCTAAACAAAGCTCAAAGCTCGGACATTGACTGTATATAAATACAAAACTATCCTATTTCATTTTCTTCATTTTAAATTTACAGATTTATAGTATTTGACAAAAGTTGGAAACGTTATGATTTTAAATTTTTGTAAATTTTATTTAATAAAAGAAAATACAGTAAAAATTCTGAAATATTATTACTATTAAAAAACAGCTGTTTTCTATGTGAATATCTGTTAAAATGTAATTTATTTCTGAGATCAAAGCTGAATTTTCAGCATCATTACTGCAGTTTTCAGAGTCAAGTTATCTTCAGAAATCATTCTAATATTCTGATTTGCTGCTCAAGAAACATTTCTTATTATTAGCAATATTAAAAACAGTTGTGCTGCCCAATATTTTTGTGGAAAGCAAATACATTTTATTTTTCAGGATTCACAGATGAATAGATATAGATAATAGACATTATAAATGTCTTTACCAGCACTTTTCATCATTTTAATGATTTTGATTATTGCAATGTGAATTTGCCGATCCCAAACATTTGATCAGTAGTGTACATAATGTGTAAATAAATAAAACATGGACATAGTGTGTACAATGAATAAGAAGTGTTTCTATATGATCTATGAAAACATATTCATGCTCTTTTTTTTTCTTTGCAGTTTTCTTTAAAATTGAAATTCTACAATTTTCTTAAAATGATTATAATCTCAATAGTCAGTTCACACTGACTTTAAAATCTATTGTCTAAACAAAGGTCAAAGCTCAGACACTTACAGTACATAAATACAAAATTATCTGAATTAATGTTCTTCACTTTAAATTTAGAGCTGTATAGTACTTGAAAAAACGTTTTGTAAATATTATGATTTTTAAATGATTTTTTAATGTTCTTTTGCTAACCAAATCTGCATTTATTTGATTAAAAAATACATTAAAAATTCTGAAATATTATTCTAATTTAAAACAGATGTTTTCTATGCAAATATCTGTTAAAATGTAATTTATTTCTGCGATCAAAGCTGAATTTTCAGATCCTTCAGAAATCATTCTAATATGCTGATTTACTTTGCAAGAAACATTTCTGATTATTAGCAATATTAAAAACAGTTGTGCTGCCAAATATTTTTGTGGAAACCAAATATATATATATTTTTTTAGGATTCACAGATGAATAAAAAGTTCAAAAGAACAGCATTTATTTGAAACAAAAATCTTTTGAAACATTATAAATGTCTTTACCAGCACTTTTCAGCATTTTAATGCATCCTTCATTAATCAAAGTATTAATTATATAAAATGTAATGTTAAGCCTTTGTACTACTCTAGTTTTTTTTATATTTAAGTATTAATGCCTAAAAAAACCTTTTGGATTGAAAAATAAATAAATAATGCATATATATGTACAAATTCATGCTTTTTTTTTTTTGCAGTTTTCTTTTAAATTAAAATTCTAAAATATTTTTTTTAACAATTTTTTTACTTAAACTGCTTGTATAATTTATAATGACACATAAATTAGAAAAATGCAATGAATTACTCTCAGCTCTGTTACAACATCAATAAAGCTACAAATCTATATCTTTAATCTTTAGAGAGTGTTAGAAATGAAAGACAGGAAAGTCAACATTTTTTTTTTACTTCTGCAAGATATTAAAGACCTTGATTTTATCCAACAGTAAACAACATGATGCTGAAAAGTGATTTAAGACAAACTTTTGTCTTTGAAAAAGTAACAAACTGCTGATCAAATCACAATAGGAACATGAATTACGAAAGTAAACAGACTCAAAGTTGACTTTAAACACGCTGACGGATGCAAACCTCCTCTAAGTTCTCAAATGAGCGCGAGAAGAGCAAAGCGAGCGAGACAGAGGTATGGTTTCAGAAACGTGAGCAGCGGCGATTAAAATAGACTCCGAGAGACACAGATGATTCATTCTCTCTGCTGATACACGCTTTGTTTGGAGTTCTGCTGAGAATAAAGTTTAGAAAAGGAACACACCTGCCACAATAAAACACACACACACTCACAGACCGGCAGTGTTTTCTATCAGGTCAATGATCTCCTAACCTGACCCTAAATAAACCCTCCTAGAAATCATTGGGTTTACAGACAAACATCATCTGGAACATTTATGAGCCTTTTAACTAGAGACGACACGTCAGATGTTCTTGACAAGACGCTTGACGGGATGTTTCACCGTCTTAGAGAGGATATTTGAGCCTCACAAATGGACAAACCTGTACAATAAACTACACACACATGCATCTGCCTCCTTCTTTCCTCTGAGTTGCTTCTATTAACTAAAACTATTACAAAAAAATAATTAAAATATAAAAGAAATTTGGAGAAAATGGGGGGGGGGGGAAAGGAAAAAAATTACTAAACCAAATGAAATAAGTGCATTTAAGCAGTAGAATTATTAAACGAAAAATTAGTTATTAGTAAGCTATTAGCATTGGATGCAGAACCTGTTACAGTTTATTCAAATAGAAAAATTAGATTTACAATTCTTGGCAGAAAAAAACAATTTAACACAATTTGAAATTTAAAAATCATTCAAACTAAAACTAAAAAAAAAAAAAAAAAAAACTAAATTTTTAAAAAAAAAGCTAAATTAAAATGTCAAGAAAAAAAGTGCATACATTAAAATACACTTTTGTTATTTATTTTTTAACCAAATAAAAATCACAAGCAATTAAGAAAATGACTAAAGTTGAAATAAAAAATTAAAGCTAAAAAGAATGTAAACAAGATAAAATTACAAAATAACATAAAATTACTAAAACAAAAAGCTAAATTAAAATATTAAGAAAAAAAGTAAAAAAGTGCATGCAAATTACTAAAACTAAAATATATTTTTGTTATTTATTTTTTAACCAAAATAAAAATGACAAGCAATTAAGAAAATGACTGAAGCGGAAATAAAAAATTAAAGCTAAATAGAACGTAAAAAAAAATATAAAATTACAAAATAAAATAAAATTACTAAAACAAAAAAGCTAAATTAAAATATTAAGAAAAAAAGCAACAAAAAAGTGCATGCAAATTACTAAAACTAAAATATATTTTTGTTATTTATTTTTTAACCAAAATAAAAATTACAAGCAATTAAGAAAATGACTAAAGTTGAAATAAAAAATTAAAGCTAAATAGAATGTAAAAAAAAAAAGTCAAAATAACATAAAATTACTAAAACAAAAAAAGCTAAATTAAAATATTAAGAAAAAAGCAAAAAAAAAAAAAAAACATTATGTGCATGCAAATTACTAAAACTAAAATACATTTTTGTTATTTATATTTTAACCAAAATAAAAATGACAAACAATTTGGCATCTGATCTTTAAGAAACAGAGAACACAAAAAGGGGAAAGAAATTGTATTTTATTTACTTTCCAAGTGACAATGTCTGTTTAAAAAGGTGCTTTATTTATTTATTCTTCATTTTACCAATGTTCCAAGTTGCTATAAATGTCAATATTGGTGTTATACTGTATGTTCATATGTACTATGATTATATATTATTGTTCTAAATATTATTTGAGAGTTTTGGAGCAGATATTTATGATCTTTGTCATCTTTTTCTTCTGATCTCTTTGTTTAGATTTATTATTTTGCTTATTATATTATTATTTTTATTTTATTCATAAGGAATATTTAGTTTAATCTCATTTGATTTACTTTTCTGCTATGTTGAAAGTGCTCTATTGTCTTTTGTTTAATAACTCTCTGAATGAAAAATATTGTTGAAAAGAGAATTCAAATTAAATTTAAAAAATCTTTAAAAATAAATAAAATAATGACAAAAATGACAAAAGCACATTACAAAATTACTAAAGCTAAAATTTTAAAGAAAACTGAAAAAATAAATGCACGTTCAAAAATGACAAGCAATTAAAAAAATTACTAAAACTGAAATAAGAAATTAAAAATTATATAATAAAAATAATACAATTACAAAGCATATAAAATTACTACAACTAAACAAAAATCAAGCTAAATATTAATAAAAAACTAATGAAAATAACAAAAGCACATTACAAAATTACTAAAGCTAAAATTAAAAAGAAAACTGAAAATATACAAATAAATGCACATTCAAAAATGATAAAGCCCTTAAAAAAATTATTAAAACTGAAAAATTAAAGCTAAATAGAAATTTTAAAAATAATAAAATTACAAAAGCACATAAAATTACTAAAACTAAAAAAGGTCAATTAAAATATCAAAAAGAAAAGTGCATGCAAATTACTAAAACTAAACTACATTTTTTGTTATTAATATTTCAACCAAAACTTAAGAAAATTACTAAAGATGACAAAAAAAATATCTAAATAGAAAATTTAAAATAATAAAATGACAAAAGCACATAAAATTACTAAAACTAAAAAAAGGTCAATTAAAATATCAAAAAGAAAAGTGCATAAAAATTACTAAAACTAAAATATATTTTTTGTTATTTATATTTTAAGCAAAACTTAAGAAAATGACTAATGATGAGACAAAAAAATAAATAGAAAATTAAAATAATAAAATGACAAAAGTACATAAAATTACTAAAACTAAAAAAGCTAAATTAAAATATTCAGAAAAAAGGCAAAAAAGTGCATGCAAATTACTAAAACTAAACTACATTTTTTGTTATTTATATTTCAACCAAAATAAAAATGACAAGCACTTAAGAAAATGACTAAAGCTGTGACAAAAAATCTAAATAGAAAATTAAAATAATAAAATGACAAAGGCACATAAAATTACTAAAACTAAAATAGCTAAATTAAAATATTAAGAAAAAAGGCAAAAAATGTGCATGCACATTACTAAAAATAAAAAAGCAAAATTTAAATATCAAGAAAAAAAGTGCATAAAAAATACTAAAATACTAAAACTAAAATACATTTTTGTTATTTATATTTAAACCAAAATAAAAATGACAAGCACTTAAGAAAATGACTAAAGCTGAAACTTAGAATTAATCTAAATAGAAAATTAAAAATAATAAAATGACAAAAGCACATAAAATTACTAAAACTAAAATAGCTAAATTAAAATATTAAGAAAAAAGGCAAAAAATGTGCATGCACATTACTAAAAATAAAAAAGCAAAATTTAAATATCAAGAAAAAAAGTGCATAAAAAATACTAAAATACTAAAACTAAAATACATTTTTGTTATTTATATTTAAACCAAAATAAAAATGACAAGCACTTAAGAAAATGACTAAAGCTGAAACTTAGAATTAATCTAAATAGAAAATTAAAAATAATAAAATGACAAAAGCACATAAAATTACTAAAACTAAAAAAGCTCATTTAACTTAAGAAAAAAAGAAAAAAGTGCATGCAAATTACTAAAACTAAAATACATTTTTGTTATTTATATTTTAACCAAAATAAAAATAAAAGCTCACTCAAGTATGAATTCATTTTATAACAGCATATAAATAATAGCTACTAAAATAACACCTGAAAAGAGGACAAACATCACTAGATTAATAATATATAACCACTACAGACTAAATGTCATGATTGCTTTGGCCACACTATAGATTCACAAATGTTCACATCATCTCTAATATTTCTAAAAGGTCTCACACCTGGCCAAACTGTGCTCAGATTTCACAAAAGACCGAGATCAACACTCACAATAAAGTACTATGGCATTACTGTGGTACTTTGGACACTATCGTGTTTAAAGTAACTTGGAATATCACAGTACATAAAAACGTACCGCACTAAAGTACCACAGTATTACCGTAGTAGTAGTTGTGCGTGGAGTAGTAAGCGAACAAGTGTGTGAAGCCGCTTCTGATCCGGATGTGATATCATAAAGATCTGATTGATGCTGAAGACGCACAACAGACGCGACCGCGACGCGACCGCAACGCGCGGTTCTCATCCTCGCGTCTTTGAATAGAGATCGAGTTCGGTACTCACAGTTCGGCCGCCGCTGGGTTCTGGTACTGTTGGCTACGGCAGAGCAGCGAGTGTCCGCACGCCTGACCCATCGCGCATCGTGCCGGAGACGCCGGTACCAAGAGTCACTGATGGTCGCGGTGAGGAGGAGGAAGAGGAGGAAGAGGGTGACTGGTTGCCCGCTGCCGGTAAGAGAGCAGAGATGATGCTGATGATGAGCTGAGAGAGACGAACGGACGCGTGCCTGTGTATCTCTCTCTCTCTCTCTCTCTCTCTCTCTCTCTGAGTGGAGTGGGTTGGGCGCATTCTGTAATAGATCCGCGCAAGCGGGCAGGCGCGCGCGTGTGCGTGTGCGCGTGTGTGCGTTTGTGATCGATCTGAAAGGCGTTTCCTCTCTGCGTCTCTTCACTATCTCAGCAAACATCATTAGAAGCGCTAAAGTTTCTGTGCACTAGTTTACATCATCTTCAAATGAGTCACTCTGATCCCAGCTAATTGAAAATATACTTAGAGCGTTTTGCTAACAGTCCCATTAAGTTATAAAAAACGCAAGTGAACGTTTATTTTCCGCAGTTTCGCCTTTGATAGAACAGATCAGAGCTGCTAAGTGGAAGTGAGATCGGAAAAAGTCTGAGAGTCGGGATTCGAACTCGGGACGCAATGCACTGTATGTTGGCGCACTCCCCATAATGCCATCAGCGCCAATTAAGTTTTTAAAAGGTTTTATTATAATGCAAATGTTACAGGATTAGTTCACTTCCAGAACAAAAATGCACTTGGAATGGAATATATTTTCTTACTTTTTGTATTTTTATGGTTCAAGACTGTAATTTAAATCAATGTGATAAAGAAGTTAGGTCAAAAGTAATCTAAAAGTAGTCTGATTATATTACCTAAAATGTGTAATGTAATGGATTGAGTTACTAACTACAGTTTTGTCATGCAATTTGGAATCAGTAACGGATTACAATTTGTAAGTCATCTACCCAGCTCTAAACATTTCTATAATGTTTGCAAAATGACTAAATGGAATGTTCCCTTAAAGGAGTAGTTCACTTCCAGAACAAAAATGTACAGATAATGTACTCATCTCGTTGTCATCCAAGATGTTCATGTCTGTTTCTTCAGTCGTAAAGAAATTATGCTTTTTGAGGAAAACATTTCAGGAATGTTCTCCATATAGTGGACTTCTATGGTGCCCTGAGTTTGAACTTCCAAAATGCATCTTAAATGCAGCTTCAAAGGGCTCTAAATGATCCCAGCTGAGGAAGAAGTGTCTTATCTAGCAAAAAGATTAGTAATTTTATATATATATATATATATATATATATATAAATTTATAGACTTTTTAACCTCAAATGCTCATCTTGTCTAGCTTTACGTTAACTCTGTGTATTCCGGTTCATGACAGTTAGGGAATGTCAAAAAACTCCCATCTTATTTTCTCCTCCAGCTTCAAAATCATCCAACATTGCCTTTTTACCTTTTTTTGTAAAGGGTGTTTGATCTTCTTTGCACATTCACTTTGTAAACACTGGGTCGGTACTTCTGCAGCGATGTAGGATGACTTTAATGTTGGAGGAGAAAATGAGATGGGAGTTTTTAGACATACCCTAACTTGAACTGGAATACAAAGAGTATGAATGCGCATCGCAGAGCTAGACAAGACCAGCATTTAAGGTTAAAAATATATAATTATTTTCTTTTTTAGAAAATGACAGATCGTTTCACTAGATAAGACCCATCCTTCTCCGGCTGGGATCATTTAGAGCCTTCTGAAGCTGCATTTAAACTACATTTTGGAAGTTCAAACTCGCTGGCACCATAGAAGTCCACTATATAGAGACAATTCCTAAAATGTTTTCCTCAAAACACATAATTTCTTTATGACTGAAGAAAGAAAGACATGAACATCTTGGATGACAACGAGGTGAGTACATTATCTGTAATAAAATATATTCCATTTGTTGTCATTAACAGCATGAAGTGCATTAAATATTACATCCCAAAGTGGTGTTTGTGAATGAACCGCAGGGGGTTTATGAGTTTAATGAAAAGCTAATAATTAATTAAAACATAAAAAATGTAAAATATTAAAAATGAAATTTTTCATTTGTTTACCTGCACGCCATTTGACCATAACCAAGGTCAGAGAACCAATGAACATGCAAATATAACACTTAATTATTAATAGATTTATTTTAAAATCTCAGGGGTACTTCAAGAAAATATCTTCGGTGAAAGAGGATCAGATGTGAAAAAAAGTTTGTGAATTTGTGCATTTTAATGTTTTAAAGCCTTCCAAAGACATAGAAATACATGGTTAAATCACCTACTGTGATCATTCAAATAAAATGTGTTGATCAGTAGTTGATGCAAAGTTGAAACACTTTTTAAACCTGAAATGATTTTTGTAAATCAGTGTTTAAACCCTGTGTTGTTACCTGAATAATGACTGATCTTTGTGTGATTTAACTTCTGAATGTATATAAACAGTAGGCTATTTCAGAAAGGAACATTTAAAAAACTTGTGGAGAATCATTTATTGCAATTGTGTAAATAATATGCAATCATGTAATCCATTAAAAAGTAACTAGTCTGACTGAGTACTTTAAAATGCAATTTTAAAATTACAAGTACTTAATTTTTGTAATCTACTTTTTTATATGTATGTTCAGGTCTGTCTGTATGGTGTTGGGGAAAGTTACTTTTAAAAGTAATGCATTACAATATTGAGTTACTCCCTAAAAAAAGGTAACTAATTACGTTACTTAGTTACTTTTTATTGAAAGTAATGCGTAACGTTACTTTTGCGTTACTTTTTAAATCTGGACAGGGCTTGCTTGTTTTTAATATAAAAAGTTCTGTTTTTGTCAAATGCTAAAGCCTTTTCACACCAAAAGCCTCAGACTTAGAGAAAAGGAAATTGCCATCTGTACAGTAGACCGCAGAAGAACAAATGTTAGATTATCTTGAGTCATTTTTGCTTATTAGTATGGATGAATTGGATCATCGAAGGCCAGCAGCAAAGACATCGGTTCATGAATTGGGATTAAATACATAAAAGATATTTGTATTATTTAACATATTTAATTATTGCTATTATTGTAACATTGTTGAGATGTTACTGAGTGAAGATCTTCACCTCCAGCTTTGGTTTGCATTGTAGATGATTTCTGAGCATCTGTCCACATTCACTTCACCTGGAAAGAAGATTGATGTTTTTATCCATCACCACGTCAATGTTTATTAACGAAAATTCAAATGTGAATCTAATTCAGAAAGTAAAATCATGTGGGGTTCTCAGCTAAACACTCCTCCAATAACATTAATATAACGTTTGTTCAAAGTTACCTGGTCGATTATAAAGTTCATAAAACATCAGCACAGAAACATGATTTATTAGTTGGAGATTAAAACATTGGTTTAGTTGGACATTTATCTAACATTTTTTTGAATGTTACACTACTCCATTTTTAGAATGTTCAACATGAAAACATTCAAAAGTAACATTCTCATAAATGTTTGCAAAATGATTCAATGGAATTCTTGCTTAACCTTTGCATAACCAAACAAGTTTAAAAAAGTGGACATTTTAAACATTCAGAATATGAAATAACATTTTTATAACTTAAATGGTAACATCACCAAAACGTTCTCTGGACATTTTTTTTTTTTTTTTTTTTTTTTTTGTTAGCTGGAATAACAGACAGTTTCTGCATGTTAAATGTCTGTCATCTCAATGCTTATCAACGAAAATTCAAATGTGGATCTAATTCAGAAAGTAAAATCATGTGGGGTTCTCAGCTAACAGGGAATGTTCTCAGAATGTTTTGCCAAGGTTCTCTCAAACACTCCTCCAATGACATTAATATAACGTTTGTTCTAAGTTATCTGGTTGATGAAACATTTTTTAAAACATCGGCACAGGAACATGATTCATTAGTTGGACATTAAAACATTAATGTTTCAGTTGGACATTTTTGTTTCATGTAACATTTTTTTGAATGTTACTACTTCGTTTTCAGAATGTTCAACAAGAAAACATTCAAAAGTAACATTCCCATAAATGTTTGCAAAATGATACAATGGAATGCTTCCTTAAACTTTGCATAACCGAAAAAATAGCTGTAAAAACTGGACGTTTTAAACATTATTGAGAAATAACGTTTTTATAACTTAATGGTCACATCACCAAAACGTTCTCTGGACATTTTTTTTTTTGTTAGCTGGAAAAACAGAGAGTTTCCGCATGTTAAATGTCTGTCATCTCAATGTTTATCAACGAAAATTCAAATGTGAATCTAATTCAGAAAGTAAAATCAATGTGGGGTTCTCAGCTAACAGGGAATGTTCTCAAACGCTCCTCCAATAATTTTTAAAAGGTTTGTTCAAAGTTATCTGGTCAGTTATAAAGTTCTTAAAACATCACCACAGCAACATGATTTATTAGTTGGAGATTAAAACATTTTTGTTTCAGTTGGACATTTATCTAACTTTTTTTTTTTTTTTTGAATGTTACACTACTTCATTTTCAGAATGTTCAACAAGAAAACATTCAAAAGTAACATTCCCATAAATGTTTGCAAAACGATACAATGGAATGCTTCCTTAACATTTGCATAACCGAAAAAACAGTTTTAAAAACTGGACGTTTATAACTTAAATGGTAACATCACCAAAACGTTCTCTGGACATTTTTTTATTTGTTAGCTGGAAAAACAGAGAGTTTCCGCATGTTAAATGTCTGTCATCTCAATGTTTATCAACGAAAATTCAAATTTGAATCTAATTCAGAAAGTAAAATCATGTGGGGTTCTCAGCTAACAGGGAATGTTCTCAAACGCTCTTCCAATAATTTTCATAAGGTTTGTTCAAAGTTATCTGGTTGATTATAAAGTTCTGAAAACATGAGCACAGGAACATGATTTATTAGTTGGTCATTAAAACATTTTTGTTTCAGTTGGACATTTATCTAACATTTTTTAAACGTTGCTACTTAGTTTTTAGAATGTTCAACATGAAAACATTCAAAAGTAACGTTCTCATAAATGGAATGCTTGCTTAACATTTGCATAACCGAAGGCAAGGTTTAAAAACTGGACATTTTAAAGACTGAGAAATACCGTTTTTGTAACTTATCACTAAAACGTTCTCTGTACATTTTTTGTTAGCTGGGATTAACAGACAGTTTCCGCATGTTTAATGTCTGTCATCTCAAATAAATGAGGAGATCCTCATGGAGACCCGATCTGAGCCGCTGCTGTCAGTCACACAAACAAACACAATCACAATCACATGACAGTCGACAAACACAACTGCACAAACACAGATACACACTCCTACACACACCGTCTGTTTGCACTGCAGCAGAGCATCATGGAACTGTTGCAGACGGGACTTCATTCATCAGTTACCAGAAAGACTGTTGTTGCTATTGTCATTTTATTTTATCATATAAAAATAATAATATTAGATGTAAAAACTTACATGTAAAAAATAATGACAAAAGCACATAAAATTACTAAAATTAAAACAACCAAAAAATTAAAGTTTAATTGAAATATTAAAAATATGAAAAAAAAAAAATCTTTTTCAGATTACCCTAGCTACTTTTTTCTTCCAAAAGCACCTAGCAACAAATGTAGCTTTTTTATATTATTATTATTTGGCAACATTTAGCAACTCAAACGATAAAAAGGCACACATTTAAAAATAATAATTTATAATAATTAATAATTTATTTTAAAAATAATTTCAATAATTTAATGTTCTATTTAAAATTAGTTGATTATATTTTACATTTATATTATTTTATTTTACAAAGAAATCTACATTTACATATATAAAATATCAATATATAACAAAATATATAACAAATCAACCTTGCTTTAAATTACTAAAAATAAAAACTGAAATAAAAATAAATTCAAACTAGACAAATGCCCATAACAAAACTACACAAATTGTTGTTGCAACTAAACAAATTTAAGCTAAATTGAAATAAATACTTTTTAAATTTAAATAATTTAGAAAATGGACAAAAACGCATAAAATTACTAAAATTAAATAAAAATTTAACAAAAATAAATAAAAGTTACATGGAAATAATTAAAATATGTTAAAAAAATACATAAGCAGTGTTTTCAACTTTAGAAATGTAACTTTTCAGATTATCTTTTCAAAAAATAAGTGTTCAATAATTCAATGTTGTATTTAAAATTAGTTGAATATATTTTAATATTTTACATCTATATTATTTCACAAACAAATCTAAATTAACATATATAAAATATATATTTTTGCTGATATTTGATGCAGTGAAACAAGTTTGACAATAAATGACAAAAAATAAAATGAATAATAAATCAAAAATAAATCGAAATGAATAAAATGACAAATGCCCATAACAAAACTACAAAAAACTAAATGTGTAACAACTAATTCAAGCTAAAAGTGAAATAAATACATGTAAAAAAAAAAAAAAATGGACAAAAACATAAAATTGGTAAAACTAATTTTTTTTCTAAATTAATAATTATTCAGTATATATATATATATATATATATATATATATATATATATATATAAATATAATAACACACATATATATATATAACTAAAATAACACTGAAAAGGACATATATTATCACTACACTCTTAAAAATTAAGGTGCTTTGTAACTTTTCAGACTACCTTTTTCTTCCAAAAGCACCTAGCAACAAATTTTGTTATTTTTTATTTATTTGGCAACATTTAGCAACTCAAATGATAAAAAGGCACACATTAAAAAAAAAAGTGTTCAATTAGTCAATGGTGTATTTAAAATTAGTAACAACTAATTCAAGCTAAAAGTGAAATAAATACATGTTAAAAAATGGACAAATACACATAAAATTGGTAAAACTAAAATCAAAATGAAATCTGACAATCTAAAAATATTTTTTTCTAAAATAATAAATATTAATCAGTGTATAAATAATACTGAAATAACACTGAAAAGGACTCACTACACTCTTACAAAAAATAAAGGTGCTTCGCAATGCCATAGAAGAACCTTTGTGTCTAAATGGCACCATAAGTAACCTTTAACATCTGAAAAACCTTTCTGTTTCACAAAAGGTTCTTTGTGGAGAAAGAAGGTTCTTCTGATTACAAAAAGATAATAAAGAGATGGTTCTTTGTGGAACCAAAAATAGTTCTTCTATGGCATCGCTTTGAAGCACCTTTATTTTTAAGAGTGTAGATCAGACTTATATCAGCCTTAGAAGACAAATGGATCAAATGTGGGCTTTAAAAATTTGAATGGCCAGATGTCATGATGAAAGTCAAAGGTTTGGCCACATGAGACAAATAAATAACTTCACTAAACACTCCTTATGAACCGCAGAGGAACTCTAATATGTCTAAATGAAAAGGGAAAAATTCATTTCTCGTAATTCCTTCCAGAAAGCAGGGCAGAAAGCAATTTCCCTGAACTAAATGAAGCCTAAAGGAAGGCGTGAACGCTGATGGAATAAAGGTGAGCAGCATCAGGTCTGCATCGTTCATCATGTCGCTGACGCTTTATCAGAGCCGTGTTTATCTGCTCATGAACAGAATCAAAATGAGTCTGCAGGAAACATCTGAGCGCATTATTCACACGGGACGTCTGGAGAGAAGACGCGCCGGCCCCAGAAAGTGTCGCCTGAGGACATTCAGTGTCTCTCATTAGCTGATAAACGCTCAGACGCTCCAGCGCAAACCACTTTCATTTGTCCTGCACTTCAAGGGCTGCTGGGACACTTTAGAACAACAAAACATCACTAAAGAGATCATTACTGACGCCAGATCAGGCAGAATTCGGGCTTGTCAGGGTAATGTGAAGGTCAGCATAATACCAATAAGATTTCTGTTGCATAACGAGAGACTTTTAAGCATTAACAGGCCTAAAATACACCAGGTCTCTTATTTTGTATATGCTTTACTACTTCCAGCTGCTTATTCAGAAATATGGGAGAGATATGGGAACCAAAATACCAGTAATAACCAAAAACAAAGGATTTTATGCGTGACGGATTTTTAAGCCGAAATTAGATTTAAATTGGGACTCTTATTTTGAAATGTATATGCTTTACTACTTCCAGCTGTATTTTTTTTCTTTTTCAGAAATATGGGAACCAAAATACCAATAATAACCAAAAACAAAGGATTTTATGCGTGACGGATTTTTAAGCCGAAATTAGATTTAAATTGGGACTCTTATTTTGAATATGCTTTACTACTTCCAGCTGCTTATTCAGAAATATGGGAGAAATATGGGAACCAAAATACCAGTAATAACCAAAAACAAAGGATTTTATGCGTGACGGATTTTTAAGCCGAAATTAGATTTAAATTGGGACTCTTATTTTGAAATGTATATGCTTTACTACTTCCAGCTGTATTTTTTTTCTTTTTCAGAAATATGGGAACCAAAATACCAATAATAACCAAAAACAAAGGATTTTATGCGTGACGGATTTTTAAGCCGAAATTAGATTTAAATTGGGACTCTTATTTTGAATATGCTTTACTACTTCCAGCTGCTTATTCAGAAATATGGGAGAAATATGGGAACCAAAATACCAGTAATAACCAAAAACAAAGGATTTTATGCGTGACGGATTTTTAAGCCGAAATTAGATTTAAATTGGGACTCTTATTTTGAAATGTATATGCTTTACTACTTCCAGCTGTATTTTTTTTCTTTTTCAGAAATATGGGAACCAAAATACCAATAATAACCAAAAACAAAGGATTTTATGCGTGACGGATTTTTAAGCCGAAATTAGATTTAAATTGGGACTCTTATTTTGAATATGCTTTACTACTTCCAGCTGCTTATTCAGAAATATGGGAGAAATATGGGAACCAAAATACCAGTAATAACCAAAAACAAAGGATTTTATGCGTGACGGATTTTTAAACCTAAATTAGATTTAAATTGGGACTCTTATTTTGAAATGTATATGCTTTACTATTTCCAGCTTTTTTTTTTTTTTTTTGGAAATATGGGAACCAAAATACCCGTAATAACCAAAAATAAAGGATTTTATGTGTGACGGATTTTTAAGCCGAAATTAGATTTAATTTGGGACTCTTATTTTGAAATGTCTTTGTTTTACTACTTCTAGCTGCTTATACAGAAAGATGGGAGAAATATGGGAACCAAAATACCAATAATAACCAAAAACAAAAGGTTTTATGCACAATGATGTATTTTTAATCATAAATCTGATTTACGCTGGAACTCTTATTTTGAAATTGGTATGATTTTCTACTTTTGGCTGCTTATTCAAAATTAAAACCGAAATACCAAAAATTACCAAAAACAAAAGATTGTTTGCATAATTAGGCTACAGATTTTTAATCCTGATAATATACAAGCAAGAAATACACAGGAACTCTTATTTTGATATGTCTATGCTTTCCTAATTTCAGCTGATTATTCAAACGGATAAGAAAAAATATGAGAAACAAAATACCAGTAATAACCAAAAGTAAAAGATTTTATGCATAATAAGGGACTTGTAATCATAAACGAGCCTGGAATACAACAGACTCTTATTTTGAAATGTCTATGCTTTCCTACTTTTAGCTGTTTATTTAAAACAATTTTAAAAATACGGGAACCGAAATACCATTAATAATCAAAAACAAAAGATTTGATGCATAATGAGGGACTTTTAATCATAAACTACCCCAAAATAAACAGGACTCTTATTATGCAATGTCTGTTCTTTAGTACTTGAACATTAAAGCAGCACTCTATTTGAATCATGGGCTTTTTTGTTTGTTTAAGTTTAATAATCACATATGCATATTGCAACAAGACTATATTTCCATCCACAAATGTAAGACCTCTTAAAATAATAATTAAGACTTTTATAATACTATTTATGCCTTTTATGGCTTTAAATTTATGAGAGTTTTTACAGAGCGGCAGAAACCCTGAGATCAAACCCACACTAGTTTGCGGCGGGTCTCACATATAAATGTCAAAGCTCACAGCAAGACAGAGACAGTCGCCACTAATGACAGATCGACTGTTATGATGCTCTAACAAGCTGCTCAATATAAACAGACCAGCGTCAGCACATCAGCAGCACAACACAAGCGCTTTCTCTATTATGTCAGATTATTTCAAATCACTGACACCCTCTCGGGCATCTGGAGCGGATAAACATCTCGCACACACTCAGAGCGCTTCATCTGCGGCCTGTTACTGGAAAACCAGCTCCAGAGGAATAGATGCAATTATATCATCAGACGCTGAGAGAGAGAATGACAGAGAGATGTGCTTCGTCACAGGTTCACTCATCACATGAGGACGCTACAAACAATGACAGAATCTCAGACTGAATCCATGCTGACAATGCAATCTTAACAAAACCTGGCAAAACACTTTTAAATAATCTAAAAATGTTTTGCTGACATTCCCATCAGATTCCAAAAATTAAGTACTTGTAATTAGAGTTACGTTTTAAAATACTGCATAATGATGGGTTTTTAAAACCTAAATCTGATTTAAACTAGGACTCTTATTTTGAAATGTATATGCTTTACTACTTCCAACTGTTTATTCAAAAAGATGAGAACCAAAATACCAATAATAACCTAAAACAAAAAATGTATGCATAATGACAGATTTGTAAACCTAAATGAGATTTAAACTATGACTCTTATTTTGAAATGTGCATGCTTTACTACTTTTGGCTGCTTCTTCGGATAAGAGAAATATGAGAACAAAAATACCAATAATACCTAAAAACTAAACATTTTATGCATAATGGGCTATTTTAATTATATCCGAGCCCAAAATACATTGAGACTCTTATTTTGAAAGGTCTGTCCTTCACTACTTTCAGCTACTCGTTCATAAAGATGAGAAAAATGAGAGACCAAAAAACCAATAATGACTAAAAACAAAATATCTTATGCATAATGACAGATTTTTAAACCTAAATCGAATTTAAACTAGGACTCTTATTTTGAAATGTATATGCTTTACTACTTCCAGCTGTTTATTCCAAAAGATGAGAACCAAAATACCAATAATAACCTAAAACAAAAAATGTATGCATAATGACAGATTTGTAAACCTAAATCAGATTTAAACTATGACTCTTATTTTGAAATGTGCATGCTTTACTACTTTTGGCTGCCTCTTCGGATAAGAGAAATATGAGAACAAAAATGCCAATAATACCTAAAAACTAAACATTTTATGCATAATGAGGTATTTTAATTATAAACGAGCCCAAAATACATTGAGACTCTTATTTTGAAAGGTCTGTTCTTCACTACTTTCAGCTACTCGTTCATAAAGATGAGAAAAATGAGAGACCAAAAAACCAATAATGACTAAAAACAAAATATCTTATGCATAATGACAGATTTTTAAACCTAAATCTAATTTAAACTAGGACTCTTATTTTGAAATGTATATACTTTACTACTTCCAGCTGTTTATTCAAAAAGTTGAGATCCAAAATACCAATAATAACCAAAAACAAAAAACGTATGCATAATGACAGATTTGTAAACCTAAATCAGATTTAAACTATGACTCTTATTTTGAAATGTGCATGCTTTACTACTTTTGGCTGCTTCTTCAGATAAGAGAAATATGAGAACAAAAATACCAATAATAAAAACCAACCTCCTCCTGATGACTGTGGTCAGGCCTGCGGCGGGATGTGCTGAAGCTCTGAGCTTTGACATTTCCACTGTGCTCTGGATCACTCTGATGCTCCTCGGGCTTCACTGAGGGACCGTCTGAGCCGATCATCGTCCTCAGGTGGACAGAGTAGCGACACACACTGACAGGAGTCAGTCATTCCTGCCCCACTCTTCCAGAGATCCGCCATCACGCTTGATATCAACATTTGAGAGATCAGACAGATTCACACAGCCTCAACCTGCAGAATTCAAGTAGCTACAGTTTTATTTTCAACTATTTCTGTGATAGAGATGCTGAACAACCAACAATAACCTTTTTTTTTTTTACTGAAGATACATGAATGTTCTAAAACAAATAGCAACAAGTTCTGATCTAAATCAAATTATTCGCAAACCCTCGCATATGTTCCAAACTGAATCAAATGGGTTCCGAACTGAATCAAATGATTCGCGAACCCTCACTAAAGCTCCAAACTGAATCAAATGAGTCCCGAACTGAATCAAATGATTCGCGAACCTTCACTAATGTCCCGAACTGAATCAAATGAGTCCCGAACTGAATCAAATGATTCGCGAACCTTCACTAATGTCCCGAACTGAATCAAATGAGTCCCGAACTGAATCAAATTATTTGCGAACCCTCACTAGAGTTCTGAAATGATTCAAATGTTTTGAGAACCCTCGCTCAAGTTTCAAACTGAATCAAATGATTTGCGAAACCTCACCAAAGCTCCAAACTGAATCAAATGAGTCACAAACTGAATCAAATGATTTGAGCCAACTCACTAATGTCCGGAACTGAATCAAATGTGTCCGGAACTGAATCAAATGATTTGCGAACCTTCACTAAAGCTCCAAACTGAATCAAATGAGTCCCGAACTGAATCAAATGATTTGCGAACCCTCACTAAAGCTCCAAACTGAATCAAATGAGTCCTGAACTGAATCAAATGAGTCCCGAACTGAATCAAATGAGTCCTGAACTGAATCAAATGAGTCCCGAACTGAATCAAATTATTCGCGAACCCTCACTAAAGCTCCAAACTGAATCAAATGAGTCCCAAACTGAATCAAATGATTTGCGAACCTTCACTAATGTCCCAAACTGAATCAAATGAGTCCCGAACTGAATCAAATTATTCGCGAACCTTCACTAATGTCCCGAACTGAATCAAATGAGTCCCGAACTGAATCAAATTATTCGCGAACCCTCACTAAAGCTCCAAACTGAATCAAATGAGTCCCAAACTGAATCAAATGATTTGCGAACCTTCACTAATGTCCCGAACTGAATCAAATGAGTCCCGAACTGAATCAAATGATTCGCAAACCTTCACTAATGTCCCGAACTGAATCAAATGAGTCCCGAACTGAATCAAATTATTCGCGAACCCTCACTAGAGTTCTGAAATGATTCAAATGTTTTGAGAACCCTCGCTCAAGTTTCAAACTGAATCAAATGATTTGCGAACCCTCACTAAAGCTCCAAACTGAATCAAATGAGTCACGAACTGAATCAAATGATTTGAGCCAACTCACTAATGTCCGGAACTGAATCAAATGAGTCCTGAACTGAATCAAATGAGTCCCGAACTGAATCAAATGATTTGCGAACCCTCACTAATGTCCCGAACTGAATCAAATGAGTCCCGAACTGAATCAAGTGATTCGCGAACCCTCACTAATGTCCCGAACTGAATCAAATGATTCGCGAACCCTCACTAGAGTTCTGAAACAAATCAAATGTTTTAAGAACCCTCGTTCAAGTTCCGAACTAAATCAAATGATTTGCGAACCCTCACTAAAGCTCCAAACTGAATCAAATGAGTCACGAACTGAATCAAATGATTTGAGCCAACTCACTAATGTCCGGAACTGAATCAAATGAGTCCTGAACTGAATCAAATGAGTCCCGAACTGAATCAAATGATTTGCGAACCCTCACTAATGTCCCGAACTGAATCAAATGAGTCCCGAACTGAATCAAGTGATTCGCGAACCCTCACTAATGTCCCGAACTGAATCAAATGATTCGCGAACCCTCACTAGAGTTCTGAAACAAATCAAATGTTTTAAGAACCCTCGTTCAAGTTCCGAACTAAATCAAATGATTTGCGAACCCTCACTAAAGCTCCAAACTGAATCAAATGAGTCCTGAACTGAATCAAATGAGTCCCGAACTGAATCAAATGAGTCCTGAACTGAATCAAATGAGTCCCGAACTGAATCAAATTATTCGCGAACCCTCACTAAAGCTCCAAACTGAATCAAATGAGTCCCGAACTGAATCAAATGATTCGCGAACCTTCACTAATGTCCCGAACTGAGTCAAATGAGTCCCGAACTGAATCAAATGATTCGCGAACCTTCACTAATGTCCCGAACTGAATCAAATTATTCGCGAACCCTCACTAGAGTTCTGAAATGATTCAAATGTTTTGAGAACCCTCGCTCAAGTTTCAAACTGAATCAAATGATTTGCGAACCCTCACTAAAGCTCCAAACTGAATCAAATGAGTCACAAACTGAATCAAATGATTTGAGCCAACTCACTAATGTCCGGAACTGAATCAAATGTGTCCGGAACTGAATCAAATGAGTCCTGAACTGAATCAAATGAGTCCCGAACTGAATCAAATGATTTGCGAACCCTCACTAAAGCTCCAAACTGAATCAAATGAGTCCCGAACTGAATCAAATGATTCGCGAACCCTCACTAATGTCCCGAACTGAATCAAATGAGTCCCGAACTGAATCAAATTATTCGCGAACCCTCACTAGAGTTCTGAAACAAATCAAATGTTTTAAGAACCCTCGCTCAAGTTCCGAACTGAATCAAATGATTTGCGAATCCTCACTAAAGCTCCAAACTGAATCAAATGAGTCCTGAACTGAATCAAATGAGTCCCGAACTGAATCAAATGAGTCCCGAACTGAATCAAATTATTCGCGAACCCTCACTAAAGCTCCAAACTGAATCAAATGAGTCCCGAACTGAATCAAATGATTCGCGAACCCTCACTAATGTCCCGAACTGAATCAAATGAGTCCCGAACTGAATCAAATTATTCGCGAACCCTCACTAGAGTTCTGAAACAAATCAAATGTTTTAAGAACCCTCGCTCAAGTTCCGAACTGAATCAAATGATTTGCGAATCCTCACTAAAGCTCCAAACTGAATCAAATGAGTCCTGAACTGAATCAAATGAGTCCCGAACTGAATCAAATGATTTGCTAACCCTCACTAAAGCTCCAAACTGAATCAAATGAGTCCCGAACTGAATCAAATGATTCGCGAACCCTCACTAATGTCCCGAACTGAATCAAATGAGTCCCGAACTGAATCAAATTATTCGCGAACCCTCACTAGAGTTCTGAAACAAATCAAATGTTTTAAGAACCCTCGCTCAAGTTCCGAACTGAATCAAATGATTCGCGAACCCTCACTAAAGCTCCAAACTGAATCAAATGAGTCCTGAACTGAATCAAATGAGTCCCGAACTGAATCAAATGAGTCCTGAACTGAATCAAATGAGTCCCGAACTGAATCAAATTATTCGCGAACCCTCACTAAAGCTCCAAACTGAATCAAATGATTTGCGAACCCTCACTAATGTCCCGAACTGAATCAAATGAGTCCCAAACTGAATCAAATGAGTCCCAAACTGAATCAAATGATTCATGAAAAGAGCTCCAAACTAAATTAAATGATTCACAAACTCGCGCCAAAGCTCCGAACTGAATCAAATGATTTCTGAACTGATTGTGTGTACACTTTAAAATAAGGATATTACTTGCAAATAGTTTACATGTATTGCTAATCAATTAAATTCTTATTAATTCTATTTCTATGTTGTTTGTCAATGTTCTATTTACATGAAGAAAACTATTCCTGCCTAATCAAATCAACAGAGAATGTTAGAATGTGTGCTGCAGGAACATTTTAGGAACCAGAAACTAACATTGTCTGAACATTATGGGAACCAAAAATTGTTAAATAAATAAAAATTGGTTTGGTCCTCTCTTCAGTGTTAAGACATGGTTATATATTTGGTGAAAATGTGTTGAAATGTTGAGAAACACGGCAGAGATACTGCAATGACCTGAAAGATAGAAAAACCTTCCCAGACACAATGTTAACCACCAGCTCTGCCAAAACACCTCTGTACATGAAAAACAGTCCTTTCTTCATACTAAGAATCAATGGTATTTTATTGTGAGCCAATCTACAGCACAGAAGAGCATTTTATATGATGATTTTGTCTTCAGTCATTAGTAATGATGTAGATTTGAATTGGCTGGAGCTCAAACCCTGATGTTTGGAATCAGTCTCTAGATGCAGGAACACGAGTCGAGTGTCTCATCAGTGTCTGAATGTCAAATCAAAGCTTTAAATGATCTCAGTGTATTAAATCATCAAAACACATCTGATGATCTGAACATGACGTGCTGCTCTACAACTTCAACCAGCATTTCTGAAGCACTTTTACGATTTTAACAGGATGTATGTATGTATGTGTGTGTGTTTGCTGAGAGGCAGATGGCAGGCGGGACTCGTATTGATTCCGGGAGAAGCGCAGGAATTACAGGGATCTGATCGGCTGTGTGTGTGTGTGTGTGTGTGTGTGTGTGTGTGTGTGTGTGTGTGTGTGTCTCTGTATCAGATTTCTCTGCCTGTCTTCCAGTCTAATGCACAGCTAATAACAGAGGTCAACACACAGCGGCGAGTCTGTACAGCTCAGCTAATGGAGAAGCCTTCAGATGACAGAGGAACACACTCATAAAGCCAAAGTAATCATTGACAAGAGACAAAGAAAAATACTGAGGAAAAAATCCATTGCATCGAGCACAAACGACATTTTGATAATAGCTAATAGTATAATTCTATTACTGAGAGCCTCACATATGCACAACTAAAACATTTCGCTAACCACAATAACTGAATTGTTATTGAATGCTTGATGTGAATGGCAAAATTAAATTTAAATCGTTATTTGCTGAAAACAAATGGCCCGTCGCCATGGAAACCGCATCAGGACCATTTCCTCCAGAGGCTGTTCAAATCAGTCATAAGACAAAACAAACAACGGCAGTTCACATCATTAATGGCAAATCTGTCAAAGCGCTTCTTCTCAATGAGTCTGTTCCTCATGCAAACCATCATTAGACTTTAGAACAGGGTTATTCAGCTCAAACTAAAACCATTACAAACATTTAAGTTTTTTTAAATAAACATTGAAATTCAACATTTAAAATTTTTGTTTAGTTTGATATACTAAAATAATTAAAAACATAAATAATTGACAATTAATAACAACTGTACAGATATAAAAAACAAAATGACAAAAAGACCAAAAATTTAAATAAAAACTGAAAATAATAAAATTAAATAAAATAAGTAAAAGAAAAAAAGAAAAAACAATTTGATATTTTAAAATTTTAAATAATTATTGAAATTAATATAAATTGTATAGATTAAAAAACAATGACAAAAACGCAAAAAATTACCAGAATTAACAAAAACTAAAATGAAAAAAATAAAAAAGCAAATTCAAAAATATTGATAAAAATGAAAAAAAAACACAAACTGATAATTTGATGTACTAAAATGTCTGAAAATTTTAAATAATTGAAAATGCATTGAAAACTGTATAGATAATAAAAAACAATAACAATTTATTTAAAAAATGACAAAAACACAAAATGGAAATGAAAACAGAAAATATAAAAACAAAAGCAAATTTTAAATATTTATCAAAATTAAACAATATAAAAAATAAAAATGATTACTGTATAGATATTAAAAATAAATGACAAACAAAAAAGACAAACTGACAGTTTGATATACTAAAATAACTAAAAATAAAAAATAATTGGAAATTAATTAAAACTGTATGGATATTAAAAAACAATGACAAAAACAAAAAAATGACTAAAAAGAACAAAAACTGAAAAAACAGAAAGTAAAAAGCAAATTCGAAAAACAAACTGATAGTTTGATATACTAAAATAATTGAAAATTGGGAAAAACTTTATAGGTATTAAAAAAAACTAACAAAAATTAAAATGAAAAAATAAAACAGAAAAAAATAAAGCAAAATATAAATGAAAAAAACAAACTGATAGTTTGATATACTTAAATGACTAAAATTTAAAAAAAAAAAATAATAATAAAAACTGTATAGATATTAAAAAACAATGAAAACAAAACTTTAACAAAAATTTTAAATAAAAGCACATTCAAAACATTGATAAAAATAAAAGAAACATAAAAAACTGATGTTCTTCCTTAGTATTCTAGTCTTGTTTTCCAGCACCAATTCTTAAATCAAGATACATTTACTTGAGATGCACAATAACAGAAGGTAAGCAGAGAAACTGATCCAAATGAAGTGAGTTTATGCTTAAAACCAGAGCAAACATCAGCAGATGGGCTTCAGTCGAAGAAAAAACAAGTTGATTTTCTGAGTCCAATGGCAGATATTTGATCTCATTTTAAGCATAAACTCACTTCATTCCGACTCACTTCTACTGTTTCACATTATTGTGCATGTAAACATCACTTTTCGCAGTGCGCTGTTAACTGGAAACATTCTCAGAATGTTCTGGCAAGGTTCTTGTGAACCTTGTTTGATCGGGTCTTTAATAATGATCTCATTCATATTCTAGTCTAAACCATTTGAGCTGGATGTTTGTCTGATGTATTTTAAACGTTGCAACTTGTTTCAGAACATTCTGAGAACATTCAAAAGTAACATTCCCATTATGTTTACAAGTGATACAATGTAATGTTAATGTTTTAAAAACATATAAAAAAAAGAAACATTTAAAAAAAAATTAAGAAGTATTGAAAATAATTAAAACTGTATAGATATATATATAAAAAAATAAAAATAAAACACTAAAAAGTGTGCACAAAAAAATTGAAATGAAAACTATAAAATGAAAAATGAAAAATAATTTAAAATGAATAAAAACTGTATAGATATTAAAAAAAACAATAACTAATAAAAATGACAAAAACAAAAAAATTACCAAAACTTTTAACAAAAATTAAAATGAAATCTGAAAATATAAAAATAAAAGGTAATACAAAATATTAATAAAAAACACAAACTGATATTGTAATATGCTAAAATGACTCAAAATTAAATACTATTGAAAATTAATTAAAACTGTATAGATATTAAAAAACTAATAAAAAAATAAAACAAAAACACTAAAAAGTTTGCACAAAAAATTGAAATGAAAACAATCTAAAAATAAAAATCTAAATATGGATAAAAATAAAAAATAATTTAAAATGAATAAAAACTGTATAGATATAAAAACAAAAATTAAAATGAAAACTGAAAATATAAAAATAAAAGCTAATACAAAATATTGATAAAAATTAAAAAACACAAACTGATAGTTTGATATACTAAAATAACAAAAATAACAAAAGATTGAAAATGAATTAATGACAAAAACACAAAAAATACCAAAACTTAAAGAATTGAAATGAAAACTGAAAATAAAAATAAAAGCAAATTCAAAATAAAAAAAGTTAAATAGTTAGTAAAAATTAAAAATAAAACAAACAAACTGTTTAACAAACAAACAAAGTTTAATATATAAAATACTGAAAATTAAAATCTTTTCAAACAATATACACTTTCTTTTTTTTGAAAGAAATTAATGCTTTTATTCACAAAGGAAGTGCTAAATTAGTTAAAGTGATAGTTTAGATTTACATTATGAGAAAAGACTTACATTTTGAACAAATGCTGTTCTTTTTAACTTGTTATTCATCAAAGAATCCTGAAAAATGAATCACAGGTTCCAGCAACTGTATGATAATTCTAATAATAAATCAGTGTATTAGCATGATTTCTGAAGGATCGTGTGACACTGAAGACTGGAGTAAGAGCTGATGAAAATTCAGCTTTGCATCACAGGAATAAATTATATTTTAAAGTATATTAAAATAAAAAACATTATTTTACATTGTAATAACATTTAGCAATATTATAGTTTTTTCCTGTATTTTTAATCAAATCAATGCCGCCTTGATGAGCAGAAGAGACATTTTTTACGTATTCATAACGTAATGGGAACGTTCTTAGCTGCGCGACTGATCTGAAGTGAATGAAAGTGAATTGCGAGATGAAGGTGTTTTGAGCGACTGCAGGGAAAGAGATTTGAAGGCGACTGAAGCAGAAAACTGCTGAAATGTGTCTCTGTAAAGCTGCTTAAGAGCTTCTGAAGCACAAACTCACACAAACTTACAGGATTAATTAAGCAGAAAGTGCTGATGCTTCACCAGAGCCAGAGATTCTTTCATACGCGGCTCAGCTGCAGACGCTTCAGGAATACAAACGTACAGAAACACGACTCAGTTGAGCATATGCACAGATTACTTGACTGTAGTGTGTCGTAATAGGAGTGTACTTTGTTGGTTTTCTCTATATAATCCATTCACAATCCAAGAAAAGTGTTTGTCTAAAAGTTTGTCTAAGAGCACCAAACATCCATGTATTCCATTTCAAGAATGACAAACGCCAGTTTAAAGAGTAAATGGGCTAAATATGTGCAAGTCATTGCTGATTGACAATAATAACCGGACAAACATCTGACAAAGATAGAGCTGTGCATTAAATGATTCAGACTAAATTCACAGTAACTAAATTACACTACAAAGGTAACTACGCAGTAACTACGCATTTGGCCAAAATTGAGTTATGGCATAAAATGGACTTTGTGACAACTGTTTTGTCTTGTGGCAAAGTCTCCTGGTTCGATTTTGTCCCAGAGAAACGAGAGTCTCAACATGTTTGACTAGCTGGCGTAAAAACTTTAAAGGCATTTTTCTCAGTTTCAGCGTTGGCGTAGTTACTGCACTTTGCCTTTGGAGGGCAGTACAGCAGTAACAAGTTTGTGTTGGTTAAATATAGACTATTTAATAGCTTTTACAGTTCAAGATAAAGCTTCAAAGATGAAGTTATTAAATTATACCAAGTATTTCAAATTAATATAGAGTGCATTATTTAATTCTTATACCATTGATATTTAACTCATTTCATTTGTAGTGAACTATATATATATATATATATACATACACACACACACACATATATATATATATACATATATATATATATATAACTATTTTAAGTAATTCACCCTTATAGGCTGTTTGGGTCTGAGCTTATTAATTAATTTATTTTAATGATTTAGACAATACTATATACTTCAGTGCAGTAGAAGTACTACAATTTATTATACTAGTCATTTTATAATAAATTGAATATATATAAAACTAAATAAAAAAAATTAAAAGGACAGCATTTATTAAAAATTTAAATCTTTTTCTAACAATATACACTACTCTTCAAAAGTTTAGGGTCAGTAGATTTTTAAAATATAAAAATAAAAGCTAATTCAAAATATTGATAAAAAATTATCAAACTGATAGTTTGATATACTAAAATTACTAAAAATAATGAAAGTTAATAAAAACTGTATTGATATTAAAAAACAATAACAAATAAAAATGACAAAAACACAAAAAAGTGACAAATTTAAATGAAAACAGAAAATATAATAAAAAATATAAAAAAATCTAATTCAAAATATTGATAAAAATGAAAAAAATGAAAACAAACTGATAGTTTGGTCAACTAAAATAACTACAAATAAAAAAATAATTGAAAATGAATTAAAAACGCTATAGATATTAAAAAACAATGACAAAAACACAAAAATGACCAAAACTTAAACAAGAATGAAAAAAAAAACTGGAATAAAATAATAAAGCAAATTCAAATAGTGATAAAAATTAAAAAACAAACTGATAGTTTGATATATAAAATATTGAAAATTGAAATCTTTTCTAACAATATACACTTTCTTTTTTTAATAATGAAAATTAATAAAAACTGTATAGATATTAAAAAACAATAAATAAAAATTGATAAAAACACAAAAAAGTGTGCACAAAAAACTAACAAAAATTTAAATGAAAGCAGAAAACATAAAAATAAAAGCCTAGTTATTATACTAGCCATTTTATAATAAATTGAAAAGCAAGACATCTTGAAAAAACTAGCTGCAGCCAGTGATTGATCCTCTGCTGCCATCTTCTGGTTATACTGTTAATTTCACGTCTTTTTCATTTTAAAAAGATGTTGTTTTCCATGAAAAGACATTTTTTCCATCATCTTTATGAATGAAGAGTGAATCTTTGAAGTGAATTTTAATTTTCTTGCGCAGCTGTAGAGTTGAAAAATAAGAAAGGCTTTAAAATGTTACGAGATTTTAAAAATGTGTTCATGACTATGAAGGCAAGTTATTGATTATCAGTAATACGACTAAAGAGAAGTATCGCTAGCTAGCTAATGTTAGCCTAAACACATTATGATAGTGTTTAGCTGTCAGCATTTAAATGATATGGTGTTAAATAATATGAAGCTAAATGTTGATGCCGCTATTATTATTTACAATGTTGCAATTATTATTTTTCTCAGTTTCCGATAAGAACGAGGCAGTAGAGGATTCTCAAGAGTGTCCACCTATATATAGCACATATAAAATGAGCTTCAAGCTCAATTCTGTTAATAAAGACTCATCCTGAATCATTCAGAGCTGATTGTGTTCACTATTATAATACAGCATCCAAACACACCTGGAGTCTGAGCGACTGATGCAGTCAGATGAGGCCAGCTGGAAATTAACAGAAAAGAATCTTAACATCCACATCATTCGACTCAAAGTCCAGTATTGACAGTATAAACATGATTCCTCACCGTTCTGATCATTAAAAGTGAGGATGAGGAGGGTCTGGCGGCGACGCTGATCTTCATCTGAGCCTGCAGACTCTTCTGTAATGATGCTGTTTCACACACTGGGCTTTGTGATTATTTGGATTTCACTCAGAATGGAAAACAGCAACATCCAGAGAGACCCGACTGATGGGATTGAGCTTCACTCGGACAGAAAAGCAATAGCGGCTGTGCTCTTACAGTCTGGTTTAGATCAAGCGGTGAAGGTTTTGTCCGGTTCACCTGTTCTGGAAGATGTTATTATTGGAGATGAGTGAATGCTAACAGATGGAGAACTCGAAATACAGACCTTTGTACATTTCTTAGTAGAGTTCTCAGAAGCTTATAAATGTTACGTAAACAAAAAACAGCAACTGTGGAAGCCAGAACATTACTGTAAAAAATTGGAAAAACTAGCAAAATTAGGTTTTTCAGAATATCTTAAATTATATATTAAAATACTTTTATTTTAAATATTTAAATATATATTATATACCATATACCAATATAATATATATTATATACCAAATTACTAAACACTTTAAAATGCATGAGGTAAATAGAGAGGAAAAAACACAATAAAATAATAAAAAAGTAAAAATACCAAGACATAAAAGGTGCACAGTGTCACACATAAATACAAACACAATCATGGAAAACTAAAATAATATGAATGTTATTTATATAATCTGCCAGTGGAGTAAGAAAAACAATCTTAAAATAGAAAATTAATTAAAACAATGGTATAGATAATAAAAAACAATAACTAATAAAAACTACAAAAATACAAAAAAATTACCAAAACTTTAACAAAAATTAAAATGAAAAGAGAAAATATAAAAATAAAAGCAAATTTTAAATATTGCCAAAAAAAAACACACTGATAGTTTGATCCTGAAATAATAATTGAATTGAATTAATAGTGTATAGATATTTAAAAACAATGACAAAAACACTAAAATTACCAAAAGTGACAAAAGTTAGTTAACACAGAAAATAAACAAATAAAAGCCCATTCAAAATATTGATAAAAATGAAAAATAAAAATTGAAAACTGATTAAAACAACTGTCCAGGTATTAAAAAACAATAACAAATAAAAATGACAAAAACACAAAAATGACCAAAACTTTTACAATAATTTAAATGAAAAGAGAAAATATAAAAATAAAAGCAAATTCAAAATATTGATAAAAAAACACAAACTGATAGTTTGATATACTAAAATAACTAAAATAATAAAATTACTGATAAAAATGTTTTATTAATTTCATATAAATACACACATTCAGTATATATTTTGAAAATATTTACATGTATTTATATGCATATATTTATATTAATATTATTTTAGTTCTAGAAATTTTGGCAAATGAATGCATGTTTTATTATATAATGCATAATTTTTGCATATTCACTTTCTTTAAAAAAAAAAAGTCTTAATTCACCCTTTCACAGATTAAGGCCTAAAATAGTCTTAAATTTTAAAGAGCTTAGTCTTAAAGAGCAGAAAGTCTTGCACTTATAAAAAGTCTTGTTTTCCAGTTCAAATATATAAACATCCTCAATTCAAGAATGAAGTTAGTTGAAGTCTTTGTTTTCTAAAACACTGATCAAAATTAAGTGCGTTTTTGCATAAAACAAGCAAAAATATCTGCCAATGGGAAAAGAAAAATAATCTTGTTTTCTGTTCAAAATAAGATTTTTTTGCTTGTTCTAAGCAAAAGCTCACTTAATTTTGACTTGTTTTTTTCTGAAAACAAGATATTTTACTTGTCTAGAAAATTTTGGCTGGAACAAGAAAAGCATTATTTGCAGTACAGTTACTTAAAAAAAAGTAATCTGTTCATGTTTATGCATTAACCACTGAGCATTATAGAGAAAATTCAAATGAAGACATTTATATTTGGTATATGACATTTTTTTGAATATGAAAACATAAAAAAACAAGCTGTGGGGAGCTTCACACTTTCAGAAGTTGTTTTTTTTTTTATCGTTCACCAACAGGCCAATATGAAAACAACTTACATAAGCAGAATGATTCTAGCGCTGGGCCCAGAAAGCAGTGAAAGACAGCCTGCGGCGCTGCGTCTCTCTCTATCCGTCCCTCCATCACCAGCGCTTTCTCTCTCAACAAAGTGTTGATGTGGAATTCTGCTGGAGGGACATTTATTCTCTCTCACACACAAACACAGACACACAGGCAAAAATAATCCAGCATTTGAAAGCAATAAACATGGAAATCACCTGCAGTTACATGGTGTTTTTGAGTGTGTTTGTGTTTCATCTTTATGCCTCGAGTATCAGCAGAACTGTTTCAGCTTTTCAAATCATGTTCTAAAAGCATAAAACAACACATGAAGACTGACTTTGTGTTTGTGCTTCATGACTAATGTAACGGACTGAATGAAGCAGGTGCGTTTTAATGCCTGACGAACACAGAACGACTGAAGCGGCTGTATTTCTTCAATGCAAATCTTAGTCAGCTCACAAAATTCTAAGCTAAACCAGATTCTGATCAACGTTAGTCTTTCTGTGTACAAAACACATTAAAGTGTACACTGTGAAAAATATGATCCATACATTTTTACATTGCTACAGATAAACTGGGTAATCACAGTTGTTTTGTAAAATAAGATTTTAAGTTATTTTGTTATAACATTTATTTAACATTAATATTTTGACAACACATAATTTGGCAAACATTTGCAGAACAGAAATCAAAGCACTGGTTTAAAATCCTTCTTTGGTTTTGTTGACATATTAGAGTTAAAGGTTTTTATAGAGGGGATTTTGGATTTCTCTTTTTATCACTTTGTAAATCTGGAAATACTGTCAATAGACAGTGAAAAATAATTTTGCCATGTTTTAATGAATAAAGTGTTGTATAAATAAGTGTATATGACATATCAACAAACCTTTCTATAAAAACCTTCAGAATATAGATAGGAATAAAACCCTAAGTTTTGGTGTATGTAAGTGTTGCAGAAGTGGAGAAACAAACTTAATTTAAGAAAAACGCCCTTTAAAGAAATGCTTTGCAATTGAAATCCACTGACACAAATAGATGAAGTGCAAAAATAAAACATTAGCTGAATGATATATGAACAAACCCTATAGGAATAAAACCCTAAGTTTTGATGTATGTGCTGCTGAAGTGGAGAAACTCAATTTGAGAAAACGTCTTTTAAAGATATACATTGTAAGTGAAATCTACGAATGCAAATAGATAAAATGCAATAGTTAAACAGGTGAATGATATATGAACAAACCCTTCAGTAAAAACCTTAAGAATATAGAGAGGAATAAAACTCTAAGTTTTGGTGTAAGTGAGTGCTGCTGAATTGGAGAAACTCATTTTGAGAGAACAGCCTTTAAAGATATTGTAAATGAAATCTATGTATGAAAATAGATAAACTGCAATAATAAAATCAGGTGAATGATATATGAACAAACCCTTCAGTAAAAACCTTCAGAATATAGAGAGGAATAAAACCCTAAGTTTTGGTTTATGTAAGTGCTGCTGAAGTGGAGAAAAAAAACTCCTAAAATATGTATTAGAATAGGCACAAATTGATGAAGTGCTATAGAATAAACACCTAAATGTGTGTTTTGGATGTTTTCTTTCCACTAGTCTGAAATAAGAAATATTATGAAAGCAAAACAGGATGAAAAACAATAGTTTTGCAGTAATTCCACAAAATAATTTAAAACTAAATCATTTACATTTAAATAAACGTAAGTTTTTGTGTAACTGGATTTAGCCATGAAATGCAGCATCAGATGTCACACAATTCACTCTATCAGCGACTACCTCACCACACACACACACACACACACACACACAATAGTCATGATTGAAAACATCACAATATCATCGTGACTGAATCTGGGTCAGGCATCTATGAGAGTGAAAGAAACAGCAAATCTACAGGTTTGGTTTTCCACAGAATTCATGAACTCCAGACAAATTGATAAAAATATCAAGCATTGTGAGAGAAAGAATCATGCTGTATCTTTATGACTGTACATGATTATGATCGATATATGAAGAGAAGAGCAGAAAGCATGAAAACAGTTGCTATGGTGATATGAGGGTCAGCCGGCGACACGCTAATGAGGAGCTCAGATCGAGTCCGTGAAACCAAGAAAAAAAAGCCTTTGAACTGGACACAAGAGCTCTGAATGGCCTGGACAAACCGCTCCGAGTCTGACTGTGATAATGACCGAGACGAGCCCAATTACAGCCGCTTCACAGCCGCCCATGAATGAGGAACGAGCTGCGAATCCATGCAAACGATCTGCTGCGACCACAGAGAAGGTCAAAGATGAAGAACCATCATACAGCAGGAAGACAGACTTCACTCCATCATTACTGTGAGGTCGCGACCTCTAAACGATGGGTTATGATCAGAAACACACAAATGCATGTGCTGTACATCTACACTAAAACATGTGATTCTCTCTCCTCTGATGCCGTTACATAATTAGAGAACAAATTAGTCAAAGAAAAAAATCTTATTAAAAATTAGAAATACAATATTTAATAAAACACATCATTTACAAGACATTAATCTTCAAACGTTCATTATTTGTCTCAGTATTTCTGATGTAATATAATGACGGCAATCTTAAAAGAGCTCCAATAAAACTTTGTAAACAAATCACAATAGTGTTATTATTTTCCTTCTTTTTTTCCTTTTTATAAAATATTTAGCAATTTAATATATTATTCAGACTATAGTGCTTAAATGTCATCATAATGTCAATGCAAAATTCTTAAAAGAAGCTTATTTTAAAGACAAATGTGACCCTGGACCACAAAACCAGTCTTAAATCGCTGGGGTATATTTGTAGCAATAGCCAAAAATACATTGTATGGGTCAAAATTATTGATTTTTCTTTTATGCCAAAAATCATTAGGAAATTAAGTAAAGATCATGTTCCATGAAGATTTTTTGCAAAATTCCTACTATAAATATATCAAAATGTAATTTTTGATTAGTAATATGCATTGTTAAGAACTTAATTTGGACAACTTTAAAGGTGATTTTCTCAGTATTTTGATTTTTTTGCACCCTCAGATTCCAGATTTTCAAATAGATGTATCTCGGCCAAATAGAAAGCTTATTTATTGAACTTTCATATGATGCATACATCTCAGTTTTGTAAAATTTAACCTTATGACTGGTTTTGTGGTCCAGGGTCACAAATATACTTTCAGTTTTGTTTTTGCTTGAATGTAACATTTTTGCAAACACTTTCACATTATATTTGACAAAAAAATGAAGTCTATTTTTAGAGCCATCAAGTGTTTAGCATTGTGCATCATGCTGATGACAATTAAAATCCAAAATCTCATTAATTTTCTCATTATTTCCCATGTAATTCAGTAATGAAAATTACGGTGTGAAAAAAATGATTAAAATAAGCTGAAAATAATAATCATTAAGAGTTTTGCTTTGTGCATCATGTTTATGACAATTAAACCCTACAATCTCATTCTTTTTCTTATTATTTCCCATGTCATTAATTAAAAAAGGGGAAAAATGAAATGCGTTTAAATGAAAATAAAACCTTAAGAATATAGAAAGGAATAAAACTCTAAGTTTTGATGTAAGTGCTGCGGAAGTGGAGAAAAACAAACTCGTTTTAAGGAAACGGCCTTTAAAGAAATGCTTTGCAATTAAAAATCCACTGGCACAGACCCCTTTTCATACATTAAAGAAAAATAAAATAAAATAAAATGATCTTAAATGAAAATAAAGCCTATTTTTTAGAAGCATTAAGAATTGCATTGTGAATCATGTTCAAGACAATTAAACTTTAAATTCACATTATTTTGTTCACTATTTCTCATGAAATACAGTAATGAAAATCATCCGTCTGAAAGAAAAAGTAAAATTAGCTTCAATTCTACTTTGTAAACATAAACCACTCATACTCATTTTTGAGAAAATGTCCTTTAAAGAAAAATATACTGTAAATGAAATCTACGAATGCAAATAGATAAACTACAATAATAACACAGCTGAATGATAAATGAACAAACCCTTCAGTAAAACCCTTCAGAATATGGAGAGGAACAAAACTAAGGTTTGATGTATTTAAGTGCTGCTGAAGTGGAGAAACAAAACTTTGCAATTGAAATCCACTGACACTGATCATTTTTTATACATTACTGAAAAAGAAAAGAAAAAAACTGAAATGAGCTTAAATGAAAAATAAAGCCTATTCGTAGGAGCATTGTGCATCATGTTCAAAATTGGCATAATTGGCAATCTGATTTTTTTTTTTTAATTAAACTTTGTGAACACAAATAGTGCCAGTTTTTATTCTCCTCCTTTTTTCCCTTTTTAAAAATATTTTGCAATTTAATATATTATTTTTTCAGACTACAGTGTTTAAATTTCATCATAATGTCAATGCAAAAATCTTAAAAGAACCTTATTTTGAAGAAAAATACACATTCAGTTTTGTTTTTGCTTGAATTTAACATTTTTGCAAACAAAATAAAATACTTTTTTCAATTTAACGTACCATTATTTTTTCAGACTACAGCGTTTAATGGTGAGATTGATGTCAGTGCAAAAGTGTATTGCATTTAAAGCTAAATTTCGCAATTTCTCATTTTGTCTGTAGATTTTAAGCTGAAATATGAGCCTCGCATGATCTATTTCAGACAGATCAAATGTCAGGTTGGACTGGTGTTCATCTGTACGCAGAGATCTTGAGATGTCTTCTGTTAGGAGCAGATGACAGATTCCCATCACGTCTATCTGTGACCCTGAGGTGTCCGTTCAGGGTGTTTGTGAGTGTTTGAGACGTGCTGGTGTTACTCTTTCAGCCGCAGTGACTCACAAGCTCACAGAAACTCCTGTGGCTCAGCCTGCATGTGTGTCACGCAGACATCGCCAACACCACGGCTCACCGAGCTGAACACGCGTGTGACAACATCAGCATCAACATAACAGGTCATGCAGCCCATCATAAACACGCACACATCAAATCAGCCGAGCAAGTTCACATGTGACGCATGCAGAAACACACAGGACGATTATGGGATGGACATGCAGGTGTCTTTCTGTTGCCTGGCAACCCTGCCCCAAAAGATGCCCACCGCAAGAGAAACAAACAAAACTCCTGCGAGCCTGACAGATTCAAACATGTTTGATGAAGATCCGTATACAAGCTTCATTATGGTCTCCACAGGGTTTCTGCAGGTTTGATGAAGGTCAATTCAAGTCTTGTTACCAACATTTCTTTTTTCTAAACTAGAATATGGAAACAACTTTTACTGTACCTTCTGTTAAAAAGGTTGCATTTTATCTAAGAATTGTGAGATATAAACTAATAATTGCCAGTTATATAGTCAGAACTGCAAGATATAAACTCACAATTCTGAGAAATCAAGTCAGAATTGTGTGATATAAACTGAACATGAGTTTTTTTCTCCTCAGAACTGAGAAAAAGATAGAATAGTGAGATATAAAGTTGTAATTGCGATGAAAAAAAGTCAGAAATGCAAGATACAAAGTTGCAATAAAAAAGTCAAAATTCAAGATAAACACTTGATGACACTTGAGAGGAAAAAAAGGTCAGAATTGAATGATATAAACGTACAGTTCTGAGAATGAACTCAGAATTGTCTGATATAAACTGAACATGAGTTTGAGAAAAAAGTCAGAGTTGTGAGAAAATACTTTTTATAACCAAAGAATTATATATTTTTTATGCTAAACTAGAATATGGAAACTTTTACCGTACCTTCTGTTCAAAAACTGCACAAAAGTATGGAAGCCCATATTTCCGCCACTGAATAAAAAAAAAAAAAATACTTTTTTTCTCAGAACTGTGAGATATAAACAATTGCAAGTAACAAAGTCAGAACTGCAAGATATAAACTTGTCAGAATTGTGATATAAATGGAACATGAGTTTTTTTTCTCCTCAGAACTGAGAAAAAGATAGAATAGTGAGATACAAAGTTGCAATTGTGAGAAAAGTCAGAATAGCATGATATAAATTTACAGTTCTGAGAAATGAAGTCAGAATTGTGATGCAAACAATTATGTAAACATGACTTTTTTTCTCCTCAGAACTGAGAAAAAGTCAGAACTGTGAGATACAAAGTTACAATTGTGAGAAAAAAAGGTAAAAAAAAAAAAAAAAGTTCGAATCATGAGATACAAAGCTGGTATTATCAGAAAAAAGTCAGAATTCAAGATACAAAGTGACACTTGAGAGGAAAAAGGTCAATTGTGAGATAAAAAGTTGCAATTATGAGAAAAAAGTCAGAATTGCATGATATAAATTCACAATTCTGTGAACAAGTTTTTTTCTCCCCAGAACTGCGAAAAAAGTCAAAAAAGTGAGATACAAAGTTGCAGTTGCAAGTAAAAAAGGTTAAAATTATGAGAAAAAGTTCGAATCATCAGATACAAAGCTGGTATTATCAGAAAAAAGTCAGAATTCAAGATACAAAGTGACACTTGAAAGGAAAAAAATGAGTCACAATTGTGAGATAAAAAGTTGCAATTCTGAGAAAAAAAAGTCAGAATTGCAAGATATGAACTCAGTTTTTTTCCTCCTCAGAACTGAGAAAAAAATTGAGATACAAAGTTGCAAGTGCGAGAAAAATTCTGAATTGTGAGATACAAAGTTCCAATTATGAGAAATAAAGTCAGAATTCGAGATATAAACTCACAGTTCTGAGAACATGAGTTTTTTTCCTCCTCAGAACTGAAAAAAGGTCAGAATTGTGACATGCAAAGTTGCAACTTGCAATTACGAGAAATCAAGTCAGAATTGCGGTATATTAACTCACAATTTATAGAAATAAAATCAGAATATAAGATATAAAGTCGCTCACAATTGTGCATTTACATCTCACAGTTCTGAGGGAAAAAAAGTCAGAATTGCACTAGATTTAAACTCGCAATTACCTTTTTGATTTTTCATTCAGTGGCAGAAACGGGCTTCCACACAAAAGTGATGTTCTTCCTCAGTATTTCTGCCTTGTTTTCCTGTGCCAATGACTGAAGATTTTCAAACCAAGATATTAATTTTGTTCAGTTTCTTAGAAAGATTAGTTATCTTCAATTTACCTTTTAGATATTTATACAAAAGTTCAAAATGAAAATGGCAAATTTAAAATAAAAACATTAAAATATTAATTAAAAAACTGAAAAATGAGTGCATCTACACTTTCTCTAAAATCGTAGTCTTGCATTAAAGTCAATATGTAATCAAATCTATCGACTCTTGACTCATGTTCCCAGTCTTACTGTAAATGATTCATCAGATTTTATTACATTTAAATAAAAGCTTATGTTCATTTTCAGTCTGCTAGTTCATTTAAATGTTTAGCAATATTTAAGTGTCTCGTGTTAGTCTAAAATCTTGCTAACAGTCACCCAGTAAAGAGATATAACACAAAACTGAGGGATATTAACGTCTGTGTGCTTCTATTTAGCATAATCAGACATCTCAAATCATAACACAAACACTGGAAAACTTTAAAAAGATAATGATATTTTCACACACTGATCAAATGTAACAAGCAATAAAGGCGAAAATACAGCAAAATCTCACAGTAATTACGTAACTTACAACAAAATAATTATTAGACACTAAACACCCTGTTCTCAAATGTATTTCATATTTAAGAATTCAGCCAAAAGTGACTTTCTTCTATGAAAAACACCAAAAATGAAAGTCAATGCGTTCCAAGACAAGACTAGAGTTCACTGACTTACAAAAAAACTATTACTTCTATTATATTCCACTGAAGAAAGAAAAAGTAATGACATACTGTTCGTTTTTCGACTTTAACGTAAACAAATCTATATTTACCAGATGTCACGACAAACTCATCTCAGATAGTAATACTTCAAGAGTCAGCAAATCTTCTGAACGAACACAACTGAGGGAAAAGAACTGTGCAAACCTGATTTAATTTCACATAAAACCAGACACTAATTGAATCAATCACACGATCGGATAAACGGCTGCGGTTACAGTCTGTGAGCTTCATTCATTAAACACAAATGATTCACTGATTCACTTTGTTCGTGTTTCAGGAATGAGTCCTAATGTGTGTTTGCCAATGTCTCTCTGATTTACAAACAATCACTGTCTCATATGGAATGCTAATATGTGGAGCATCAGAATTAAATTATAAAGGCTAATCGTATGAATAAAGTTATATTACAACAATATCAACAAAACATAATCGCTTCATTTTCTACAGGATACACAAACACAAGCACACACACAGAATTAAAACACGCTAACTAACAGTTATGCGATGTTCACATCATGCCAGAATCTGCATTTATATATCATTTTTTTAATGAAATATATATATATATATACATTGCTACTTAAAAGTTTGGGATCAGTACAATTTTTAATGTTTTTATTTAATTAAAATTCCATTTATTTAAACAAAAATACAGAAAAAATAGTAATATTGTGAAATATTTTTGCAATTCAAAATAACAGTTTTTTATTTAAATATACTTCAAAATATAATTTATTTCTGTGATGTAAAGCTGAATTTTCAGCATCACTACTCCAGTCTTCAGTGTCTAATTTACTGATTACTTTTGTTAGCGTTTTTTTTTTCCCTAACAATATGAGTCTTTACTATCACTTTTCATCAATTTAACACATCCTTGTTCAATAAAAAAAGCATGCATTTCTTTCAGAGAGAAAGAAGAAATTGACTCTAAACTTTGAACGAGGTGTTTATTGTTACAAAAGTTTTCTATTTTAAATAAATGCTGTTTTTTTTAACGTTTTATTCATCAAAGAATAATGAAAAAAGTGTCACAGGTTGCAAAATGAAGACTGCAGAAATGATGCTGAAAATTCAGCTTTGCATCACAGGAATAAATTATATTTTAAAGTATATTAAAATAGAAAACCATTTTTTTAATTGCATAAACATTTTACAATTTTACAGTTTTTCATTTTATTTTTAAATCAAATAAAAAGCCTGAAAAGTGAGTATAAATGTGTAAAAAAGCATTAAAAGTCTTACTGATCCCAAACTTTTGAGCAACAACGTATGTGGATATATATATATATATATACATACATATACACACACACACAACCAGTCAAAAGTTTGGACACACTTGACTTAATGTTTTTCATGATCTAAAAACTCAAAAAGTAGTTTTTTTAGTCAAATATTAATTATTATTATAATTTTTTTTTAATTAAATTTTTAAATTCAAATTGTGCCAAGGAATGATTCTCGGTTTGTAAAAAAAAAAAAAAAAAAAAAAAAAAAACTGAAATTAAGAATTTGTTGTTTTTTTTTCCATGGGAAAAATTCTTAACTTCAGTTTTTCTTAAAAACAAAAAATAAATTAAATTAAATTAAATAATATATTGACAAAAAACTACTTTAATTTTTAGATCATGAAAAACATCAAGTCAAGTGTGTCCAAACTTTTGGCTAGTAGCGTATATACATGTATACATATATATGTGTGTGTGTGTGTGTGTGTGTGTGTGTGTGTGTGTGTGTGTGTGTGTGTGTGTGTGTGTGTGTGTATATTTGTATGCATTCATATAAAAAATTAAAATAAAATAAAAAACCTATTGCATTGTTTTTATATTATTGTATTTGTAATTATATTAAATAATTAATATTTGACAAAAATACTTTTTTATTTTTAGATCATGAAAAACATTAAGTCAGGTTTAGCATATATATGTTTATATATATATATAATTGGTAATTCTGCCATAACGTGAAAGCACCATCACACACACACACTCTCTCTCTCTATGGACTGATCCGTGACCTATAAAAGTTCTTGATGTGATTCGTTTCCATTTGATTGATGTTAAAACAGGAGTGAGGCTGAAATAATTTATACAGTCTGTAAAAGTGTGAAGGTTAGACAGAAAACACACAGGTGTGTCAGACATGAGTCCGTTTGGTCCGTCGGACGTCTCGAGTGTTTAAACGGGTTAAACAGTCCAGTGAACAGCTGCTGAACACATACACAAACAACACACTAAACACAATCCATCTCGTCCTTCAACACCATGTGACCCACGACAATCCAGTCCAGTAACAGTCTGATATCCCAGAATGAGTGATGATTGAACCAGATCATGTGCTGTAAGCTGACGTCACCTCTGTGAAGGTCAAAGTGCGTGAGAAGATCTAAATGCTCAGGTACCGTCAGCGATGGACGGACAGACGGGTGAACTGATCCAGATCTGAGTGATGGACGGCTGCTGATGTGACTGTGACCTGGACACACCTTCAGTTCCTAAAAATAAACACAGAAAATGTAAAATAAATTGTATAAATACTTATAAAATATTTATTATTTATAAGAAATAAATGAATAATGATACATTTTTTATAACTATTTATTTATTAAAAATAAATAAAGTTTTTTTATTATTTACTTAAAAATAAATGATAAAAAATGTATATTTATTATTTATTTAAAAAATAAATAAAAACGATAAATATTTTAACAATATTTATTATTTATTAAAAATAAATGAGTAAATGAAAAAAATTATGAATATTTATAAATATTTATTATTTGTTAAAAATAAATAAATGATAAAAAATGCATAAATATTTATTAAAGAAAGAAATAAATGATAAATATTTATAAAACATTTATTATTTATTAAAAAACAATAAATTATAAATATTTTATAAATATTTATTATTCATTAAAAAATAAATTTTACATTTAAAAAATATATTATTTATTAAAAATAAATAAATAAATGATACGTATTTTATAAATATTTATAAAAATATTTATTATTTATTCAAAATAAATATAAATGTTGCAGGGATATTATATATTTATCCATGGATATCAAATATTGCTGATATTTTTGTGATTTGTCGTGTTGTTGGTCTGATCCGCAGAAGCTGGACGTCTCACCTGAACACGATTCACTCTGTCAAACATTTCTGAAGAGCTGCAGAAAATAAAGCATTCGTTTAATTAAAACCTGCCAGAGAAACTCAGAAAAACAGAAGAGACAACTAATTTTGAAATATAGGATTGAAAATTCACTGTCATGAACTCATCAGTTCCTCAGTAAAAAAAAATAAAAAATAATTAAAAATATTAAATAATTAATAATATTGTCATATTTTAAATAATAATTTATTAAATAATAATTAAATAAAAAATAATGTTAAATAAAAAAATAGTAAATAAATTTTAAATATTTTACAAATTACATTTACAAACATTTAACTGATATATTTTAAGGGGAGACATTGCAGGGAAAAACTTTTGGGCTTTTTGGTTTTCCATAAAGTGTTTTTTCAGACTAGTAGAAAGAAAACATCCAAAAGACACTGTTGAGTCTTTCTATTATAGCGCTTTATCTATTTGTGTCAATAGATTTCAATTACAATACAGATTTTTAACTCAATGCATTTTTTCTCCTACACTGAGCCATAAATCTCCACTTCAGTTGCACTTACACACATCAAGCTTTACTTTTTTATTCGTGTCTATATCCTGAAGGTTTTTAATTTGTAAATGTAATTTACTTGATTATATAAAACATTATATTCTCCCAAAAAATGTGAAAATATAGTTCTAAGTATTAAGAACTGAATTATGGAGTGACAAAAATGAGATTAAAAAATTAAACAAGAATTTTGAAACTGACTTCATCCAGTGTTTGAATGCAAATTATCACATATTTCATTAAATAATGGCTCATTTGCATACAGTATTTAAACCTAAAGTTTTAGAAAACTTGTATTACAAAAAATGTTTGCAATTATCAATGTAATCAACCGAGTAAGTAAAGCGATAACTATTAGTTATTTGTTTTTTTACCCTACTCACCTGCAGTGTCTCGCCTTAAAAACAAAATATAAAAATTTCTTATATATACATAAATGTGACCCTGGACCACAAAACCACTCATAAGGGTCAATTTTTCAAAATTGAGATTTATAAATCATCTAAAAACTAAACAGATAAGCTTTCCATCGATGTATGGTTTGTTAGGACAATATTTGGCTGAGATATAACTATTTGAAAATAAAATAAAAATCTAAATATTGAGAAAATCGCCTTAAAAGTTGTCCAAATGAAGTTCTTAGCAATGCATATCACTAATCAAAAATTAAGTTTTGATAATTTTACAATAGGAAATGTACAAAACATCTTCATGGAACATGATCTGCACTTAATATGCTAATGATTTTTGACAAAAGAAAAATCTAAAATTTTGACCCATACAATGTATTTTTGGATACTTAATATTAGTTTTGTAGACCAGGGTCACATACATATATATATATATATATATATATATATATATATATATGACCCTGGACCACAAAACCAGTCTTAAGTAGCACGGGTATATTTGTAGCAAAAGCCAAAAATACATAGTATGGGTCAAAATGATCGATTTTTCTTTTATGCCAAAAATCATTAGGATATTAAGTAAAGATTATGTTTCATGAAGCTATTTTGTAAATTTTCTACCATAAATATCTCAAAACTTGATTTTTGATTAGTGATATGCATTTCTAAGAACTTCATTTGGACAACTTTTAAGATGATTTTCTCAATATTTAGATTTTTTTGCACCCTCAGATTCCAGGTTTTCAAATAGTTGTATCTCAGACAAACATTGTCCTATTTTAACAAACAACATATCAATGGAATCTCATTTTCGACAAATTTACACTTATGACTGGTTTTGTGGTCAAGGGTCACATATTAGTGCTGTCAAATGATTAATCACATCCAAAATAAAAGTTTTTGTTCAAATACTATATATAATGTGTACTGTGTATATTTATTGTGTATATATAAATATGCACACATGCATGGATATATTTAAGAAAAATATGTTGTGTTTATATATTAAATATATGTATACGTAATATTAATTATATGAATAAAAATATATACATGTTAATATTTTCTAAATATAAACTGCATGTGTGTGCATTTATATATACATAAGAAATATACACAGTACACATTATATATATATTATTTGAACAAAAACTTTTATTTTGGATGTGATTAATCACAATTAATCATTTTACAGCACTAATATATATATATATATATATATATATATATATATATATATATATATATATAGGGCTGGGACACGATTAATCGCGATTAATCGCATCCAAAATAAAAGTTTATGTTAACATACTAAATGTGTGTTTACTGTGTATATTTATTATGTATATATAAATACACACACAAACATGTATATTAAAGAAAACTGAAAATAAAAATTAAATTAAAATAAATAAAATATTTATAATTCTATATATAATCTAAATTAAATACAAATATAACTATCCACACATATTAGTATTTT
>NC_133374.1:2567475-2572475 GCF_049309525.1 Garra rufa
AGTCGTATTTTTGCTGGTTTTGGTGTCATTTTTGTGTATTTTAGTTGCATTTTTGTTTGTTGTGGCTGCATTTTTTTATTTTGGTGTTGTTTTTGCTTGTTTTGGTGTAATTTTTGTCTATTTTAGTTTTATTTTTGTTGGATTTGGCTGCATTTTTGTCTATATTAGTTGGTTTTGGCAGCATTTTTTATAATTTTAGTCGTATTTTTGCTGGTTTTGGTGTCATTTTTGTGTATTTTAGTTGCATTTTTGTTTGTTGTGGCTGCATTTTTTTATTTTGGTGTTGTTTTTGCTTGTTTTGGTGTAATTTTTGTCTATTTTAGTTGCATTTTTGTTGATTTTGGCTGCATTTTTTATGATTTTTGGCAGTAATTTTGTTGGTTTTGGTGTCATTTTTGTCTAGTTTAGTTGCATTTTTGTTGGTTTTGGCGGCATTTTTTATGATTTTGGTCGTATTTTTGCTGGTTTTGGTGTCATTTGTCTATTTTAGTTGCATTTTTGTTGGTTTTGGCTGCATTTTTTGTGATTTTGGTGGTATTTCTGCTGGTTTTGGTGCAATTTTTGTCTATTTTAGTTGCATTTTTGTTGGTTTAGGCGGCATTTTTTGTGATTTTGGTGTTTTTTCTGCTGGTTTTGGTGTCATTTCTGTCTATTTTAGTTGGTTTTGGCAGCATTTTTTATAATTTTGGTCGTATTTTTGCTGGTTTTGGTGTCATTTTTGTCTATTTTAGTTGCATTTTTGTTTGTTTTGGCTGCATTTTTTTTATTTTGGTGTTGTTTTTGCTTGTATTGGTGTAATTTTTGTCTATTTTAGTTACATTTTTGTTGGTTTAGGCGGCATTTTTTATGATTTTTGGTGGTACTTTTGTTGGTTTTGGCGTCATTTTTGTCTAGTTTAGTTGCATTTGTGTTGGTTTTGGCTGCATTTTTTATGATTTTTGGTGGTACTTTTGCTGATTTTGGTGTCATTTTTGTCTAGTTTAGTTGGTTTTGGCAGCATTTTTTATAATTTTGGTCGTATTTTTGCTGGTTTTGGTGTCATTTTTGTCTATTTTAGTTGCATTTTTCTTTGTTTTGGCTGCATTTTTTTATTTTGGTGTTGTTTTTGCTTGTTTTGGTGTAATTGTCTGTTTTAGTTGCATTTTTGTTGATTTTGGCTGCATTTTTTATGATTTTTGGAGGTACTTCTGTTGGTTTTGGTGTCATTTTTGTCTATTTTAGTTGGTTTTGGCAGCATTTTTTTTATTTTGGTCGTATTTTTGCTGGTTTTGGTGTCATTTTTGTGTATTTCAGTTGCATTTTTGTTTGTTTTGGCTGCATTTTTTATGATTTTTGGTGGTACTTCTGTTGGTTTTGGTGTCATTTTTGTGTATTTCAGTTGCATTTTTGTTTGTTTTGGCTGCATTTTTTATGATTTTTGGTGGTATTTTTGTTGGTTTTGGTGTCATTGTGTATTTTAGTTGCATTTCTGTTTGTTTTTGGCAGATTTTTTTATGATTTTGGTGGTATTTTTGCATTTTTGTTGGTTTTGGCGGAATTTCAAGATTTTCTTATAGCTGATCCTGTTATAATGGGGCTGCTTTAGGGTCACAATGCGTTATGAACACTAAATGTTGTCTTTTATCATAAATATACAAAAATACCCAGAACGTTTTACCGCAAATGTTAGAATCACATAATAAATAAATATTTTTTTCAAATAATCAATTTACAGATTTTGTAAAGTATTTTAATATTTAATCTAATCTAATCTAATTTATTTTAATCTATTTTTCAATCTATAAAAACGTATTGTTATATAGTTTATAATTTTATATTTTTAAACACATAAAAAACATTTTAATGATGATTATACCAATAGTCATTCAAAGAAATATTTAATATCCTTAAAAATCTATATTTACATAAAAATGAAAATTTTAAATTTAAAAAGTCAATTTACAAATTTTAAGGTATCTTTAATATTTAATTTAAATTATATTCAATTATTATTATTTAATGTTGTCATAATACTTACACACACACATATAAATTTCCAGATAATTTACTCACCCCGATGTCATCCAAGATGAAGTTTTTTGAGGAAAACATTTCGGTTTCCGATTTCGGTGCAGCTTCAAAGGACTAAGCTGAGGAATAAGGGTCTTATCTAGCAAAACAATCAGTCATTTCCCTAAAAAAATAGAGACCTTTGAAGCTATAGTGCAACTACATTTTCAACCTTCAATCCATTGAGCACCATTGAAGTCCACTATATGGAGAAAAAAACCCTGGAATGTTTTCCTCAAAAAAACTTAACTTCTTTGTGACTGAAGAAAGAAAGACATGAACATCTTGTATGACATGGGGGGGGGGTTATTTTGGAAGTGGAGTAATCCTTTAATACTGACTATTACAATAATAATAATATCAAAATATTAACATTAATAAAATGATATAATAGTCATATTATTTATTTGATTACAGATTTTAAAAAATATATATTATATCAAAAATTAAAATGACTGAAATATTCAGTAGAAAAGCAACTGAATATTTGTTTGGTGGATGACTAGTTGGCCATCCTGACCAATCCCTAAATGAGAGAAAGACTGTGTTGTGATTGTGTAAGTGAGAGGATGTTTGGACAGCTGAAAATCAACCTCCATAATCACAGCAGGACACACACACACACACACACACACACACACACACACACACACACACGAGTAAATGAAACCAGACACACACACAGTAATCCATACAAACCTCAGCTCATTTAAACACAATCTTTGAGTCTCTTTCTCAATAACACACAGAGATGAATCAAACTAATGTCCTTCACACACAAACACACAGACGGCAAAATCCAGAAACATTCAACATGCTGTTATTTCAGAAATGCGCTGAGGTCATGAGGAGGAAGTAAGCCAGAAACTACTATTCCCGCACAAGGATGTACAATAGAAGTAAATTTGGTAAAGTGTCTCAAGGCTCACGTCAGAGCGGCTGGAAATGATCAGGAAGAACTAGAATATCAAATTTCTGACTGACATTATAAGTGACTCATTAGATGCTGGATCCTCACGACAGTCATGGGTTTGAGAATCAGAAAACAACACAATAAACACATACACTGGGGATCAGTACATTTTTAAAGACTTACCTACTCATCAAGACTGCATTTGCATTATTTGATTAAAAATGCAGAAAAAATATTTTGTGAAATATTGCAAATTAAAAATAGTGGTTTTCTATTTTAATATACTTTAAAATAGAATTTATTCTTGTGATTTCAAAGCTGAACTTTCAGCATCATTACTGCAGTCTTCAGTGTCACACGATCCTTCAGAAATCATTCTAATAGACTGATTTACTATCAATGTTGGAAACAGCTTTTTTTATTTTAAACCTGTGATACTTTTTTCTGGATTCTTCGATGAATGAATTTTCAAAATAAATCAGTCAATTTTTTCTTTCTTTCTTTGTTTGAAAGGAATTAATACTTTTATTCAGCAAGAATGTATAAAAAGTGATAGTGAAGATTGATTTTGTTAGTAAAGATTTTGATTTTAAATAAATACTGTTCTTTTTAAAATTTCATTTATCAAAGAATTATGAAAAACATATCATATGGAGAAAATATTAAGCAGCACAACGGTTTCCAACATTGATAGTAAATCAGTATATTAGAATGATTTCTGAAGGATCATCTGACACTGAAGACTGAGGTAATGGCTGATAAATGCAACTTTGATGAGCATAAGATAATTCTTTAAAAAATTAAAAATTACAAATCGTACTGATCCCAAACTTTTGAGCAGCAGTGTATATGCAAGTGTAGAGAAAATAATCATTTTTGTTTGTTTTGGCAGCATTTTCTTTATAATTTTGGTCGTATTTTTGCTGGTTTTGGAGTCATTTTTGTCTATTTTAGTTGCATTTATGTTGGTTTTGGCAGCATTTTTCATAACCTTTGTCGCATTTTTGCTAGTTTTGGAGTCATTTTTGTCCATTTTAGTTGCATTTTTGTTGGTTTTGGCATCATTTTTTTAAATCTTGGTCATACTTCTGCTGGTTTTGGAGTCATTTTTGTCTATTTTAGTTGCATTTTTGTAGGTTTTGGCAGCATTTTTTATGATCTTGGTCATACTTTTGCTGGTTTTGGCATCATTTTTGTGTATTTTAGTTGCATTTTTGTTGGTTTTGGCAGCATTTTTTTAAATCTTGGTCATACTTTTGCTGGTTTTGGAGTCATTTTTGTGTATTTTAGTTGCATTTTTGTTGGTTTTGGCAGCATTTTTTTAAATCTTGGTCATACTTCTGCTGGTTTTGGAGTAATTTTTGTGTATTTTAGTTGCATTTTTGTTGGTTTTGGCAGCATTTTTTATGATCTTGGTCATACTTTTGCTGGTTTTGGAGTCATTTTTGTCCATTTTAGTTGCATTTATGTTGGTTTTGGCATCATTTTTTTAAATCTTGGTCATACTTCTGCTGGTTTTGGAGTAATTTTTGTGTATTTTAGTTGCATTTTTGTAGGTTTTGGCAGCATTTTTTATGATCTTGGTCATACTTTTGCTGGTTTTGGCATCATTTTTGTGTATTTTAGTTGCATTTTTGTTGGTTTTGGCAGCATTTTTTTAAATCTTGGTCATACTTCTGCTGGTTTTGGAGTAATTTTTGTGTATTTTAGTTGCATTTTTGTTGGTTTTGGCATCATTTTTTTAAATCTTGGTCATACTTTTGCTGGTTTTGGAGTCATTTTTGTGTATTTTAGTTGCATTTTTGTTGGTTTTGGCAGCATTTTTTTAAATCTTGGTCATACTTCTGCTGGTTTTGGAGTAATTTTTGTGTATTTTAGTTGCATTTTTGTTGGTTTTGGCAGCATTTTTTATGATCTTGGTCATACTTTTGCTGGTTTTGGAGTCATTTTTGTCCATTTTAGTTGCATTTATGTTGGTTTTGGCAGCATTTTTTATGATCTTGGTCACATTTTAGCTGGTTTTGGCATCATTTTTGTC
>NC_133374.1:2577475-2650047 GCF_049309525.1 Garra rufa
CACACACACAGAGCACTTTGACACAGAAGAACAGTAGAAAGAGAAGAAAAGCGTGTCAAGCAGGAGAGAAATTCCACACCACACACACACACACACACACACACACACACACACACACACACACACACACACACACACACTTAAAAAAGACTGAAAACACGCTTAAACACAAACACTTCAAAACACAGACCTAAAAAACACATTTAAAACATGCACACACTTAAAACACTCTCATAGCAGATTTTAAATACACACACACACACACACACTTAGAACTGACTGAAAACTAACTTAAACACAAACACTTAAAAACAGATTTTAAACAAACACACTCCCTGAAAACACACAGATGTAAAAAACACCCTAGAACACACACAAGCACTCTATCACACTCAAGAAAACCCAACGCATTTTAAGCAACAATGACAGAAAATACTTCAACAACTCACCCAGCTGACTGGCACGAGGCTGAAAGTTCAAAGGTCACCCCTCAACCTCTGTGTGTGTGTGTGTATGTGATGTATAAGCACAGTGCAGAGGCGCACAAACACACACTGATGTGAATCACTGCCGACTGAACGACAGAATGAGAGAATGAGAGGGAGCTGTGTATGGGTGGAGCCTGTGAATGAGTGGGCGGAGTCTGATAAATCACTGCACTAGGAGCTGGGGGCGGAGCTTAGTCAGAGTCTGATCAACAAACCTGAAACTGTCTCTCTCTCTTTCAGTGATTTGTTTAGCAGTGTGATGCAGGAATGACTCAAAACAGAGGATGGATATTCAACAGGATTAGAACTGTATCAATTCATCAACTATTAAAGAGAGGAGAAAACTTGTTTGATCAAATTATTCTGCAGCTTGATGTCTAATATACAGAAAAACAGTGATGCAGAACTATGGGAAAGAGTGAAAGGTCACTCTTGGGGTTTCGTATGATGCATCATAATGCTGTTAAAGATCACATGCTCTGCTCCATCTGTCTGTCCGTCATCAGCCTGTCTCTCTCTCATCCTGAATGGACTCTTTGTCTGTCCGTTTCTCTCTTCCCACTGAAACAGCACAGAGGAATCCTGGGAGCTCATGAGTGTGTGTGTGTGTGTGTGTGTGTGTGTGTGTGTGTGTGTGTGTGTGTGTGTTTTAGGAAGCAGATCACATCACGCTGTGATTGGTTTTGTGTTGTTTTGGTGGACTGCAGTGAAAGCTTCCTGTGTGTGTGTTCGTACAAATGAATCATCTCAGATGAATATATCAGTGTGTTCATCACAGACACAATGCTGATGACACTAGATAAAGTCCAACACTAACCGTAAATCCCACATGAACTGATTGATATCAGGACATCAAACACTCATACTGTAAATGTCACAAATACCCTGGTGTCTCAATAACACACACATGCCACAATAAACAAACTTAAATGACTTTAACTAATGCCAACATTTATAGTTTGCATCATGACATACATCTGATTAATATTCAGTTATGTAAAGCATGATTCTAAACCAATGAGATTTCAGTGTGGGCGGAGCTACACAAATTATAACAAATCTGCATTTTGAAAATGGAAACTAAATGTAAATTAAACATGCAACATCCTGAAGTGAAGTAGGGCTGCCATAACGACTATTTTTTATCTAAATTACCAATTTGTAATTTCCCAGAAAAAAAATAAATAAAAATCAACAATTTGACTTAAGAACATTTTTTTAATAAAATAGGTTAATTGGAGATGTTTGTTTAATTTATTAATAATTAAGATGTATTACTACATTTTAATCGAACCATTAAAATGGCATGCAGAAAAGTAATGGAAAAGAATTTGGTAAAAATAAAACCTGTAAAACTCAAATAATTACACAGGCTTTTTGATTTGAAAAAAATATTTAACCATGAAAACGGAGTATAGAAAAATTAAAACGGAAAAAATGAATTTCAAAATAAAACAGATTTCATAGGGCCTTATAATTATAATTAGGCTTTTTTTAAAGGCATGATTACACGATTCAGAGAGTAAATATCATATATTATGTTGGGAGTCCATCTTAGAGATAATCATCATGTTCAGAATTAAATAATCATATTTAAAACATGTACTGTAAATCTATATTAAACTATTCGTATCTCTTTCAATACTTACAGAATCTTTACTTTTTAAAATGATTTTGTTTCAGTATTTTAAAATATTTTTATATTACCATACTTAAAATGACAGTATATTTATTGAACAAATATATATCAAAATGAGAAGTAAATAGTACAAACTTTGTGATAGTTTTAACTTCGATATCATTAAAAAAAAGCTTTATTTCAGCTAAGGTATTTATATCAAAACTAATTTAGAATTTCTCTTTTTATCACTTCATAAATCAGAAAATACTGTTAACGGACCATGTTTTTAGGAATAAAATATTGTATAAATTAATATATCTGAATGATATCTGAACAAACCCCTCAGGAAAAACCTTCAGAATATAGAGAGGAATAAAATTCTAAGTTTTGGTGTATGTAAGTGCTGCTGAAGTGGAGAAACAAACTAGCTGCGTTTAGAAATGTGTATTTTCACCATGTTTTTAGGTAAAATGTTGAAAAAAAAACTTGTGAATGATATATGAACATATGCTTCAGTAAAACTCTTCAGAATACAGAGAGGAATAAAATTCTAAGTTTTGGTGTATGTAAGTGCTGCTAAAGTGGAGAAACAAACTAGCTGCCTTTAGAAATGTGTATTTTCACCATGTTTTTAGGTAAAATGTTGAAAGAAAAAAAACTTGTGAATGATATATGAACAAATTCTTCAGTAAAACTCTTCAGAATATAGAGAGGAATAAAACTAAGTTTTGGTGTATGTAAGTGCTGCTAAAGTGGAGAAACAAACTAGCTGCCTTTAGAAATGTGTATTTTCACCATGTTTTTAGGTAAAATGTTGAAAGAAAAAAAACTTGTGAATGATATATGAACAAATTCTTCAGTAAAACTCTTCAGAATATAGAGAGGAATAAAACTAAGTTTTGGTGTATGTAAGTGCTGCTGAAGTGGAGAAACAAACTAGCTGCCTTTAGAAATGTGTATTTTCACCATGTTTTTAGGTAAAATGTTGAAAGAAAAAAAACTTGTGAATGATATATGAACAAATTCTTCAGTAAAACTCTTCAGAATATAGAGAGGAATAAAACTAAGTTTTGGTGTATGTAAGTGCTGCTGAAGTGGAGAAACAAACTAGCTGCCTTTGGAAATGTGTATTTTCACCATGTTTTTAGGTAAAATGTTGAAAGAAAAAAAAACTTGTGAATGATATATGAACAAATGCTTCAGTAAAACTCTTCAGAATACAGAGAGGAATAAAATTCTAAGTTTTGGTGTATGTAAGTGCTGCTGAAGTGGAGAAACAAACTAGCTGCCTTTGGAATTGTGCATTTTCACCATGTTTTTAGGTAAAATGTTGAAAAAAAAAAACTTGTGAATGATATATGAACAAATGCTTCAGTAAAACTTCAGAATATAGAGAGGAATAAAACTATAAGTTTTGGTGTATGTAAGTGCTGCTGAAGTGGAGAAACAAACTAGCTGCCTTTGGAAATGTGCATTTTCACCATGTTTTTAGGTAAAATGTTGAAAAAAAAAAACTTGTGAATGTTATATGAACATATGCTTCAGTAAAAGTCTTCAGAATACAGAGAGGAATAAAATTCTAAGTTTTGGTGTATGTAAGTGCTGCTAAAGTGGAGAAACAAACTAGCTGCCTTTAGAAATGTGCATTTTGAGCATGTTTTTAGGTATAAAATGATGAAAAAACAATGTGTGAATGATATATGAACAAATGTTTCGGTAAAAGCTTTCAGAATATAGAGAGAAATAAAACTGTAAGTTTTGGTGTATGTAAGTGCTGCTGAAGTGGAGAAACAAACTAGCTGCCTTTGGAAATGTGCATTTTCACCATGTTTTTAGGTAAAATGTTGAAAGAAAAAAAACTTGTGAATGATATATGAACAAATGCTTCAGTAAAACTCTTCAGACTATAGAGAGGAATAAAACTATAAGTTTTGGTGTATGTAAGTGCTGCTGAAGTGGAGAAACAAACTAGCTGCCTTTGGAAATGTGCATTTTCACCATGTTTTTAGGTAAAATGTTGAAAGAAAAAAAAACTTGTGAATGATATATGAACAAATGCTTCAGTAAAACTCTTCAGACTATAGAGAGGAATAAAACTATAAGTTTTGGTGTATGTAAGTGCTTCTGAAGTGGAGAAACAAACTAGCTGCCTTTAGAAATGTGCATTTTGAGCATGTTTTTAGGTATAAAATGATGAAAAAACAATGTGTGAATGATATATGAACAAATGTTTCGGTAAAAGCTTTCAGAATATAGAGAGAAATAAAACTGTAAGTTTTGGTGTATGTAAGTGCTGCTGAAGCGGAGAAACAAACTTTTAAAGATGTTTTGCAATTGAAATCTACAGGCACAAACAGAAAAAGTGGAATAAACTAAACACTTAAAGAGTATTTTGGATGTTTTCTCTCCACTTTCCTGAAACACAGCTTATAAAAAAGCCAAACAGACCAAAATCACAAAACTGACCAGAGCATGAAAAATCTATGTTTTTGCCAGTAGTGTAAGTCTGTTCTTCACAGCCTCAATTTTATCCATAAACAATTCAATCTGGCTTCCATCCCAACTAGAGTTTATACACATGCTGCACTCATGCATACTAATGGTTTAGTGTTGAAAGTTTTGAGTTTATGTTGACTTACGTTATTAAGTTCTCTCTGGTTGCCGAAGAGCGGGTGATATCGGCGGTATTTCCCCTCGCGGTATTTTGCCGCGATAAAGCGGCGTCGCTCCTCGCTGCTGCTGTTGAGGTTCAAGGCCTCGCTGGGCGGGACGTTCGCCGCCCAAAACTGATTGGCTCGCTCGTTTCCTAGAGCGAGGAACAGCTGGAACACAAGGAGAAAACTGATAAAGAGGAGTGCAAGGACATCAAGAACCACAGAAAATCACCAAAACAAAACGCACCTGGATGAGATCTTCAGTCCAGACCTTCTTGTCCATTTTGAGACTGCGTACTTTTGATATGCTTGGACCAAGACCACGATGCTCTCCTGTTACAGACACAAACACACAGACAGCTGAAGAACTAGGACTACATGATTTGGGAAGAAAAAAGCCTGTGGACACAACTTCAAATTATATATCAAACATTTTTAATACATAATAAAAAGCATTCAATATAAAATAAATAAATAATAATAAAAAAAAAATCACATTACAGTCGTAAAATTCCAATAATTTATTTATTTTTATTTCTATTTAGCTTTAATTTAGTTTTATTTATTATTTAATTTAGTTTTAGTTTTTTAGGCGAGACACTACAGGTGAATAGTGTAAAAACAAAACAAAACTAATAGTTATCACCTTACTTAGCCAGTTAATTGATAACATTAATAACTGCAAACGTTTTTTTAATTATATGTTTTCTATAATCTTAGCAAATGAGGCATTATTTTATGAGGCCATATTTCTAGTACAAAAATCTAAACACTGGATTAAGTCGGTTTTTAAAAATCTTGTTAACTTTTTTGACATATAAATGTTTTCACAGAGGGCATTTTGGTCTCATTTTGTCACTCCATAATTCAGAAAAAAAATTAGAACAGAAAGAAAACAATGTATTTTTTACCATTTTTTGGGGAATAAAATGTTGTATAAAATCAGGCAAATTATATATGAACAAATCCTTCTGTAAAAACCTTCAAAATATAGACAGAACATGTAATATTTATAATTTATAATTATTATTTTAGTTTTATTGTTTATATTTTTTGATATATATTTTGTTGATATACTTTTCTCATTGTGGTTGGTGCATGATGCATTTGGGTCAAAGACGAAAAAAGGTTTAAGCATTAAAAACAATAAGTGTATTACTACTTTAAAGTTTTTTGTTTAATTTAATTGCATTTTTGTTTTTCGGAGCAAAAAAAATAAATATTCATTTTCCCTAATTTACAGAAGAGACCACTAAAATGTCATTCAGTCTCAATCTTATTGCATAATTACATTAAAAATCAAGTTATGCCATTTTAAAAGACAACTTAATCCTACCCCAAATCATAATTAGTTATAATTCTGCATTTTTTAAATGTAGAACTATCCTAGGTTTTGTCCATTTGTCAGTAAACTTTTTTTTACTAATTTAAAACACAATAAAACTAATGCGCTTCCTTATTCTTTTATATATTGTAATATGTACAAGTCAGAACAAACATGTTGTTTGGATCATGATTGGTCGTTACCTGCACATCGTTTGCAGAAAACCACAGCCAGGTTGATAGCCCCCCATTCGGGTTTGCCGGCGCTGCAGTCGGCACACATCTGATTGGACGGCTCCGCCCAGATGCGCTCAGCCACTTCATAATTGGACAAGGCCTCTGCGATAGAGTCGCGCATGGCCTCAACCCACTGATCCTTCAGCTGGTCCGTATCCGCCACAAAACTACAGACAAACAAACATGTCACAAGGCTGTTCTCCAGCATCTACACAAACATCCCACAAGGCTGTTCTCCAGCATCTACACAAACATCCCTTGCTTTCTGTGGTTCCTAACAGTGCAGTAATAAATGTGTCAGATGACATTTTTACATTTCTAAACAAGATCAAATATCTGCCAGTGGAGTCAGAAAATAAACTTAAAACTAAAACAAAATACAAAAACCAGAACCTGGTTATGGTATTTAAGAATACTTTGTAATTAATGTTAATTTTTATATTTTGAGTTTTGATATTTTTGTAATTGCATGTGCTTTTGTGTTAGCTATTTGTTTTAGCTTTTTGTTCTAAATTTAGTTTTTATTCAAATAAAATTGTTTCAGTTTTACTCTTAGTAATATTTAGTACTTAAGTAACACATTTTAGTTCAGTTCTATTTGTAGTTCCACTTTTGAATCTAATACTTATTTTTAGCTTCTAGTAGTTTTATTTTGGCTGTATGTGAAGTTTCACTAAGTTTTGTACTGAAATCCACTGAGTTAAACTGGTGCATTTCACACACAGATGTCACATCTGACCTTCAGATTCACCGAGCAGCACAAAAGAGGAAAAAACTACAAGTACAAATACAGAAAACCACAACAGATGTGCGAGACAAAGGCAGAGCATGCACACACACAGCCACTATATCACACATGTATTCCCACACACAAGTTATTTCAGCTGCTGGATGAACTGACTCATAGTGACTTGAATGAAATGGATGAAGAGAGCAGAAATGAGATCAACAGAAACATGAATGAAATCTTAACCCTTGTGCGTTCAAAAAAAAAAGAGTTACACATAGGTGCAAAATGTCCAAAAACTGCCATAAAAATATTATTAATATTTTTTTCCACTTTCACTGATGTCGATTTTTTTAACCAGCATCTGGTTCTATCCATAGATACCAAACATTCATACATTTTCTGAGTTTTAACCCTTTAAATGCTGATTTGTTTACATAATGCCACAGGTGTTTTTTTATTTTAAAAAAATGAAAAATAGTAGTTAATTTCCATGTACTAAATGCGAAGCAGATTTTTTTTTCTTTGCTTATTAGCTTCTTGGGTGTGTCAATGAAGAACAACAACATTAATTTTGAGGCATTTATATTTTTTATGTAGTGTTAGATTTAAAAAAAAAAAAACTAACACTTAGGGCCATAATGGACAAAAAAAGGCCATGTCAAAAAACTGTCATAGAAATCTTATATGTGACCCTGGACCACAAAACCAGTCATAAGGTTCAATTTTACAAAACTGAGATGTATATATAATATGAAAACTCAATAAATAAGCTTTCTATTGATGTATGGTTTGTTATGATAGGACAATATTTGGCCGAGATACATCTATTTGAAAATCTGGAATCTGAGGGTGCAAAAAAATCAAAATACTGAGAAAATCACCTTTAAAGTTGTCCAAATTAGGTTCTTAACAATGCATATTACTAATCAAAAATTACATTTTGATACATTTACAGTAGGAATTGTACAAAAAATCTTCATGGAACATGAACTTTACTTAATTTCCTAATGATTTTTGGCATAAAAGAAAAATCAATAATTTTGACCCATGCAATGTATTTTTGGCTATTGCTACAAACATACCCCAGCGACTTAAGACTGGTTTTGTGGTCCAGGGTCACATATATTAATATTTTTTTCCACTTTCACTGACTTGTTTTTTTTATCAGCATCTTTTCTATTCATAATTACCAAACATTCATTCGTTTTCAGAATTGTAATGCTTTAAAAGCTGGTTTCTTCATAATTACATTTACAATTACATTTATTCATTTAGCAGACGCTTTTATCCAAAGCGACTTACAATTGGGAATACAACAAGTGATTCATCCTAAGGAGGCAGATCAACATAGGAAGTGCTCAAAAATACCGTATGACAGGCGTTGTTAGATGAGTACGGGCTAGAAAGGGAAGATCAGAAAAGAGATCAAAAAAAATAAAAATAAAAAAAAAATTTTTTTTTTTTTTTTTTTTATTGAGTCAGATAATTCTCTCTGTCAGTGGGCAACACTAGCTCCAGAGCTTCCTCTGCTGAGCAACGTCTCTTCATCTTGCAAGCAATGAAATGATCAAGCCCTCAAGCACCAAATATGTCTAGGTTTTGCTTTGCGAACACCTGTGCGAACACTCAAACTCTGTATAAAATCTACCAGACTAAACAATCAGCGTTTTCTTGTGGTGAAAACAAAAACAATGTGTTTTAGGGGCTTCTGAACTTCTACATCAAATTCAAGCTCACCTTTTATCTCTGTACAAAAACAATAACAAATGAAAAAGTGCAATCAAGGATTAAAATGTGTGTTGGGGTGAAAAAGAAAAATCCTTTAAGCGCATTAACCTTCTTTGACCTTATTCCTAGTTTTCACATGACCTTATGACCTGCCAAGGGTGGGACTCATCAGTAAACACATGCAAACCACACTCAGACATCCTCACCAACATACCCACACAATTAGAACTGCATTATTTTTCCAATTGACTATAATAGACTATAATATGCATAAGCAGAAAACACGAAAAGGCGAGTATTTCTTTTATATGCCAAATTTGAAAATCTAGTAAAAAATGGTAAAAATTTAATTGCATCATATTATAGTCAAATGGCCCTGGGTTAAAAATTGCAGTTTTAATGGGTTTCAATCTGGACATTTTTGTCCTTAACAAAATCTCATCTCAGTGTGAGTATTTTTTGTACGGAGGGTAAAATAGATTTTTTGAAGGAAATGATGGTGGAATATTAAAATTTCAATAAAAATACACACCTGAGCCAAGGTTTATGCAGTTGGCATTAACACAGACACACTTAAAACAAAAAACAAAAATGTCCATAAGGTCGCACAAGGGTTAAATAGGAAGCTGAGCAGATATGAATGAATGTGAACGAAGGAGCCAGTCGTTCTCACCTGAATATGCGATACGGTGTGGTCAGATCAAACGCTCTCCGATCCACTTCCTTCACATTACCCACATTCATATCGATAGAGGTGATGCCGATTCCCAGACGATAATCCTACAAACAAATATCTACCATGTTTACCATGTTTTGCATCCTTAATCTATAAATAAACACACTCTCATATGCAGTTATAAATTAAACACTAAATGAACTGATTCCTCAGCGCTCCATTAGAAAGCTTCATGAGCAACCCTTAAACACCTAGAACATTCTTTGTTTTTTCAAAGACTTAATTTTCCTTTTGTTTTCTTAAAGAATGAGTTCATTTTTAGAACTTTAAGAAAGACGCAAGCAACAACTGAGTGTTTTTTTACAGTGCACTTAAACAAAAACTCCTGAAGTTTGGATTTTTTTTCTTTTGAAATTTGTATTTAGGTGTTTTACACTTACAAATAAACTTGTGTCTACATATAACATTCCCCAAAGCAAGTTACAGCCATTTATTACAATATTATTACAGGCACTTTTTTTGTTTACTGGCAATATAGATGTGTCCAAAAACATCTAAGGAGTAAAGTAACAGTAGAAATACTGTTAAATCATAACAAAACACAGTAAAAAATTACTTTTTCAGATAAATTCTCTTTTATAAAGTCTGAAAACTATTGCAGAAATCGTCTTGTGCAACAAAAATACAAACAGTCCAAATTATTCACAAACTACAGACAAAATGAGAGAAATGCACCGAGTGCAACTTTTACCAGGGTTTCTACACACTGCAAAAAAAAGCTTTTCTTACTTAGATTTTTTGTTTTGTTTCCAGCCAAAATATCAAAAAATTCTTAAAACAAGAAGCATTTTCTAGACGAGTAAAAATGATTGTCTTGTTTTCAGAAAAAAATAGTCAAAATTAAGGGTGTTTTTGCTTGAAACAGGCAAAATAATCTGCCAATGGGGTCAGAAAAATAATCTTGTTTTCTGTTTGAAATAAGATTTTTCTTCTTACCCCATTGGCAGATTATTTAGCTTTTTCTAAGCAAAAAATCACTTAATTTTGGCTCGTTTTTTCTTAAAACAAGAAAATAATTTTTACTCGTCTAGAAAATCCATCTTCATTTAAGAATTTTCAGATATTTTGGCTGGAAACAACACAAAAAATCTAAGTAAGAAAAGCATTTTTTGCAGTGCAGATATGATCAAGTGAAATATAAGATTTTATAAGACCTTTTTAATACAACCTTATATGAAATTTAAGACCTAAACCTGTAATGGAAATACACATTATATTAATTAACATAAATACAGTATATGTAATATTTAATGTGTTTAATGCAAAACGAAAACTAAATTTCAAAACAAAACTGTCATAAATGATATTTTTTTTATATCAGCAGACAATATTCCACACAAAAATATTTTTATAAGCAATATCTGCATCCGTGTTTAACTTTTACATATTTAAATCAGCATATTTTTATTTACTTTTATAAAGGCCTATTTATTTATTTATTTAAGGTCTATTTTTAGCTATAACTAAACTTTTTAAATGTATGCATCACCTTTTATTTCAAATTATTACAATTCCACAAATTCTATAGGGCTCTACCCAGGCAGATTAAATATTTTACACTGCAAAATCACAAGTGCAATAAATAAAATATAAATAATTTTAAAAGATTAATGTTACAAAAAAACAAGAAATGTTTGGGAGAATCATCGTTCGGTCCAACGAGTCATTAGATCCATCAGACTGAAGATATTTAAGACTTTTAAAGCCTTTCCTTGACTTTTTAAAGCATTCAAATTGGATTAGTGATTCAAAAGTTATTAAACATTTAAGGCGAGACACTGCGGGTGAATAGGGTAAAAAAAAATAACTAATACTAACACCTTACTTACACAGTTTATTGAATACATTGATAATTGTAAAAAAAAATTGTATTACAAGTTACGTTTAAATATGCAAATGAGCATTATTTAATAAAATATGCACTAATTTGCATTCATTTCTAGTACAAAAATCTGAACACTGGATGAAGTCAGTTTCAGTTGCTTAAATTTTTTGACATTAGAGTCAAATGTTTTTACAGAGGGAAATTTTCTCATTTTGTCACGACATAATTTAGAAAATACTTCAAACAGGCAAAAAACTATATATTTTTTACAGTTTTTTTGGAATTAAATGAATAAAATCAAGCAAATCATATATGAAAAAACCCTTTGTAAAAACCTTCAGGATATAGACAGGAATAAAATGTGTATATAAGTGCTCCTGAAGTGGAGATTTATGGCTCAGTGTAGGAGAAAAAACTCTTGGGCTTTATAAATACGGATTATAATTGAAATCTATTGACACAAATAGACAAAGTGCTATAAAAGAAAGACTCAACAGTGTCTTTTGGATGTTTTCTTTCCACTAGTCTGAAAAAAACACACAAAAGACACTGTTGAGTCTTTCTTTACAGGTGCATGAAAAAACAGCGTCTCAATTAAGAACAATAATTATTTTTAGCTGGTACGGCTGTCTCTGTCTTTGATGCTTGAACACACTGATGCAGAATTCTGTAGCTATAATTAAATTATTTTAAATAATAACCACATTATTGTGCAATAAAGCATGACTAGTGTTAGTTTTAGTTCTGAAAACAGACAGAATGAGAGTTTACCTCTGTGTTTTTGTAGAGGAAGACTTTATCCGCACACACCACCGTGTAGAGTTTGGAGCGCAGGCCGCGCAGCTCCAGGTAACCCTTCATCTCGTAGTTCACACAGGGGTTAAAGGTCATGTCCAGACTGGTCCGGCCACGGGACGCCCCGACACAGCTCTTCAACACCATCACCCACTCGCTCCGCTCCGCTGACAAACACAAACACACAGGGTTCATACAGATACTGCAACATAAAATAACTCAAGGACTCTCAAGCTCTACTCTTTTTATTTTTTATTTTGACTGCTTAAAAAAAATAAAAAAATCAAGAAATTTAGACCAGATATATTTAATGTTTGTCTGATTTAAAGATGTTTTCTTTGGATTGTTTAACTGCTATAGAAAAAAATATAACTTAGTTTGTGTTTTCTGCTAGTTACATTTCACATAATAAACAAAAATCTGTCTTTTCTTTACTCAAAGTTGATCTACACTCAGGATTCCTGCAGATATGAACAAGTGAAATTTAAGATTTTTTAAGACCTTTTTAATACCACCTTATATGAAATTTAAGACCTAAACCTGTAATGGAAATAGATATTATATTACATGCATATGTGACCCTGGACCACAAAACCAGTCTTAAGTCGCTGGGGTATGTTTGTAGCAATAGCCAAAAATACACTGCATGGGTCAAAATTATTGATTTTTCTTTTATGCCAAAAATCATTAGGAAATTAAGTAAAGATCATGTCTATGAAGATTTTTTTGTAAAATTCCTACTATAAATATATCAAAATGTCATTTTTGATTAGTAATATGCATTGTTAAGAACCTAATTTGGACAACTCTAAAGGTGATTTTCTCAGGATTTTGATTTTTTTGCACCCTCAGATTCCAGATTTTCAAATAGATGTATCTCGGCCAAATATTGTTCTATCATAACAAACTATACATCAATAGAAAGCTTATTTACTGAGCTTTCATATTATATATACAGCTCAGTTTTGTAAAATTTAACCTTATGACTGGTTTTGTGGTCCAGGGTCACATATATGTAATATTTAATGTGTTTAATGTAAAAAGTAAACAAAATAAATAAAATTTATTACTACGATATACAGTGAACTTTTCATTTAAGCAGATACTATTCCACACAAAATATCCCCATAAAAGTACCACTAGAAATATCTGATGTAAAAAAAAAAAAATTCTGAAGCAATATTTTCATCAGTGCTCTATTAGCTTTTACATCTTAAATCTGCGCTATTTGATTTACCTTCATAAAGGCCTTTTTTTTTTTTTACTTTTGAAATGTATGCATCACCTTTGAAATTTATTTTATGAATTTATCAATAAATTCTAAATGGCTGTTAGCAGTGAGATTACATGATTTACACTGCAAAATTAAAAGTGAGATTAACGTTTTAAATACATTTATTGATTTATAAATATATAAATTAGACATGTTATATAAATACTGCGATTCTGTCTGAAGACGCAGTAACTTCTACAGAGGGAGAAAAAAAATCTACAGTTGTTATGGCCTTAGCCAAGCCCTATATTCAGTTTTTTCAAGCTAAGTATCGCTAAACTTGCACTTCCCCATAGCTAAAAAGTTAAATCCATTTAACTTCTGCGGTACAATCCGAGAGAGACTCGCGCCAATAACAGAAAGCTGATTGGCTATTGCATGCTGGTCTCATTTGTAGTTTAAATACAGCAAATTATATTTGGAATAGTGAAATAAAGAACTACAACGCCACGGAAACAACAAAAAGACAATTTAAATGAGCATTAGAGGTAGCATTACATGGACATCGGAAAAATAAGACCTATGTAAAATTATTTAAGACCTAGAACAGCGAATTTAAGACTTTTTAATGCCTAAAATTTTTAGTTTTAAATTTTAGACTTTTTAAGACTTTTTAAGACCCCGCGAGAACCCTGTACAGTAGTCAACATTTGAAGTGGATCAAAATCTTTCATTAAAGTGGCCCTAAAACCAAAACTATACCTGTTCACGTCTTAAGACAACTTTGATTAACTTTTTTGATCGACATTAAATATTGACTACTGTAGACAAGTACATGGAAACTATCCCAAGCTCTTTTAATCCTTAAAAAAAAAATCATGGTAACCACAAATTAACCATGGTTTTCCTACACTAACCATAGTTTAACCGTTGTATTTGTAGTAAAACTGTAAAATCCTGTATATAGGTCAGATCAGTTGAATTCATATAAAAAAAATACAATTAAAATAAATCAATCAATGTTTATTCTTTCCCAGAAGAAAACCATTGTGTTGTGCTGTACTGTGTGTTTTGTGCGTGTCGGTGTGTTATTTATGTTGTCAGGTCAGTTGTTCACACAAGCTTTAGCTTTTACCAAACCACAAAACCTCACTGATCATTAGTGCATCTCTCATTTGCAAACACACTTTATCATCTGCTTTAAACAACCCACACACACGCTGTACACTCACAATCGCTCTCGGCCCGGAACAAGAAAGTGCGATTGTGCGTCACCACTTCAAACTTCTGCTCGCCCACATTGACCACGCCAGTGATGGACGCTGTTGGTATGATCCTCTTCGAGTAGACGTCCTGCACACACAGTCAGAGTGGTGTTTAATCAGCAGCGGATAGACAAGAATAAAAATGTAAAGTTTGGTGTGTGTAAGTGCTGCTGAAGTGGAGATTTATGGCTCAGTGTAGGAGAAAAAACTCATGGCCTTTAAAAATATGGATTGTAATTGAAATCTATTGACACAAATAGATAAAGTGCTATAAAAGAAAGATTTAACAGTGTCTTTTGGATGTTTTCTTTCCACAACACAAATCATAAAAAACCAAAAAGCCTAAAATCTCGATCTTTACAGGTGCTTGAAAAAAACTGTTTTTGCCTGAGGTGTCTGCCCTTAAAGAGGGATGAAATGTTTATTTTTAAATGGATAAAATAACTATAACCTCCATTTGGATCATCTATTATTCATTTACTTTACCTGGCGTTCTATGTTTTAGTTAGGTATCGTATCAGAGTCTTTTCACATGCCATTAAGAGTGACACTATAAACCAATCAGAATCACCTTCTCAGTGTCGAAGTATCTCAGGTATTCAGTATCCAGTTTGACCCAGCGCCGCTGGTAGATCAGAGACCTGCACAAACATACACACACACAGTGGTTAAAGTAAATCAATCAGTAGAACTGAATCTCCATCACTAGAATCTGTAGCATCACATTTATTACCACAATAAATGTCATGTTTATTTACAGAGTGCTGTATTTACACTACTAAATGTGACCCTGGACCACAAAACCAGTCATAAGGTTAAATTTGACAAAACTGAGATGTATACATCATATGAAAGCTCAATAAATAAGCTTTCTATTGATGTATGGTTTGTTAGGATAGGACAATATTTGGTCGAGATACATCTATTTGAATATCTGAAATCTGAGGTTGCAAAAAAATCTAAATACTGAGAAAATCACCTTTAAAGTTGTCCAAATTAGGTTCTTAACAATGCATATTACTAATCAAAAATTACATTTTGATATGTTTACAGTAGGAATTTTACAAAAAATCTTCATGGAACATGATCTTTACTGAATTTCCTAATGATTTTTGGCATAAAAGAAAAATCAATAATTTTGACCCATGCAATGTATTTTTGGCTATTGCTACAAACATACCCCAGCGACTTAAGACTGGTTTTGTGGTCCAGGGTCACAAATGATCTTGCAGAAGTGTTCAAATAAATTCAGCTCTAAATATGTCTTCTAAATAATTACAAGTAGAGAAGGACAGAAATGTTCAATCACTAAGACGAGTTATAGAACTATAAAAAGGAATTGTTTCAGCTATAAAGTGATTTTGAGTCTGTGAACAAGAGTATTTAACTTACCCCACTGGCAGATCGTTTTGCTTATTCTGATCAAAGGTTTAGTTTTTCACTATTTTATTTTTTATTTTTTTAACTCCTCCTAGGTGGTTTGTCTGATTTTCACCAAAATTGGTTCAGATCATCTTTAGACCATGCTGGCAAGAAGTTATGGAATTCAAGTTGATGAGTCAAACTGTTCTCCAATAACGCACAAACGAATTCTACTAAAAAAAGCACATCAAAATGGATGTGAGGCTACATCTCTGCAACGGTTTGACGAATTGAGACCAAACGTGGTGTGTGTTATGACAAGCATGACCTGAGGCTACCTGCAGTGTTTTGGCGCAGCGCCGCCTAGTGGTCAGGAGATAGGAAAAAATGGCTATTTTTGCTTATAACGTCTGAATGGTTTGACCAAAAATCACAAAACTAGTCTCTAGATTCTGAGAAGAATGCATATCCAATTTTCCATGTCAGCTATTTAGAATTTTGTTGTAAAATGCTAAATTTTACAAACACATTGACAGTGCTAAAACTGTTTGTGGTCAAAAGTAAAAAAAAAAAAAAAAATGCTTAAACTTTTAAATGAACCTATTGTAATAAAACTGGTCTTGATATATTCCTTGGATAAACCTACTTTTTCAAACTCCTTCTAGACCATTAGTCCAATTTTTACCAAATTTCCCTCCGATCATCTTCAGAGCAAAAAATTATGGATTTCATGTCAATGTACAAAACGATTTTTGTTACGCGCATCAACGAATTTGCTGGGAAGATGCCATACTGCATCTGAGGCTGCATCTCTGCAAAGCTTTGAGATATTTGCACCAAACTTTGTATGTGCCATTGTCATTTCACACTGACTACACCACATACATTTGGTAACAGCGCCACCTATTGAGCAAGAGTGATAAACCATTCATTAACCATTAATAATGAAATTTCCAAAAATGCTAGTAACTTTTGATTGCATTGCCTATTGTAATGAAACTGGTCTCAAAATATTTCTTGGGTAACGCCAATAACAAACATACCAATTATTGGCCATAGTTGGCCAAACTTCCTGTCTGCTATTTTGATTAATGTTGAAAGCCTACTTTTTCATACTCCTCCATGACTATTGGTCCGATTTTCACCAAAATCGAGTCAGAACATCTTCAGACTGTGCTGACACAAAGTTATGGATTTTGTATTGATAGATGAAACCATTTTTGTATAGCAATGCAACAAATTTGAACCATGGTGCCAAAATAATGGCTTGGGCTATTGATCAAAAGTGATAACCCATTTGGACTAAAATCATCTTAAAATGGCTTTGATTACTTTAGCTGCTCTGATGCTATATTTTATACTTATGTTTAGGAATTCCAATTCAATTTAAGGAATCAGTTCGTTCAAATGAGTCATATAGATGAATCACTTCGAAAATCAGCTTCAAACGCCAGTGTGAAATAGAGTAACACACACACACACACACCCCTGAGGAGGATTCTTGTCCAGCCAGCCCATTTTAATAACTGGGACGCTGGTGGAGGCGAGGTCTTCCCGAGGGGGCGAAGCACTGACGTGGCCTGTGATTGGCAGGTAGATGCTGTTCTGAGAGCTGGAGATCGGAGCGAAATCTTCAATCCACGAACCCCGCCTGAGAGAGAAAGAGAGATGGGGGAGATCAGCAAAAGAGGGAAGTATTACATTATCACATTGCAACACGCCATGAACTTCTCAAATTGCCAAATCAACGTCAACGAACTAAATTTAACTTTACAATAACGATGCAGGAACATACACATTTGCGTAACTGCTGACAGGAGGAAAATAAAGGCGACTCACTTGACGGATACTGATTCGTAACAGTTGGTGTCATCGTCCAGGAGCTCGTCATCGCTGCACAGGCTGTCGTAACGGGATTTTGTCACCTTGGGAACCACCAAAGACATCTATTGGAGGAAGCAGCTGTCAATCATACAGTGTCTGACTCTATTGGACAATTCTGAGGTGTTGGGAATAAACAGTGTGTGAAAGGATCTTGACGCACCTTGTTGGCCATGTCTATGAGTTTAGCGTCTCTGCTGGGCTCACGCTCATCATATTCATCTGAACTTTCATCTGAACCCAACTCTACAGAGAGTCATGATGAACAGAATGAGATACATTTCAATACCTGATTCAACTCTTTCAAATGCTGTATGATGTAAGAAATACTCTCATTAAATAATATGACTGTCAATAATTAAGACATTTTTACACCAGACCAAATGTAGCTTTACGTCCATAAAAAGAAATAGGTGTGGCTGGCCACTCAAACTGGAGCTTGCCATTCTGACAAGATGTTTCGTCAAGGATGTATCTTCTATGACATGTTTTTGCAATAAGAATCTAGAATTCTTAGAATGAATAATTAATAATAATAAAAAAAGCATAATACTGATAAAAATGAAACTCCTATTAATAGTAAGTGTCCTATAGTAGCACTGATCTCATTCCCAGAAGGCACTGAGAAACAGGTTTGGTGTGAGACAGCGCTGATAAGAATATTGGCACTCCAAACATGAGCATCTCATCTGGTGATCTGGAAACTCTAAACGCCGCTAAAGGAAGAACAAACTCTGAGGACAAAAAGTCTAAGCTGCTGAACACAGGAACCAAACGGTAGAGTAACAAACACACACACACACACACACACACACACGTTTGTGTGGCTATCTTTGTGAAGACACTGCATAGACTTGCAATGAATTTCTTTTAGGTAAATAATATTTTCTGCCAGCTAACTCAACACCTACCTCTGAACTTCACAGAAACTTCAGCAGAACACTAGGATTTACATTACATTTACATTTATTCATTTAGCAGACACTTTTATCCAAAGCGACTTACAATTGGGAATACAACAAGTGATTTATCCTAAGGAGGCAGATCAACATAGGAAGTGCTCAAAAATACCATATATCAGGCGTTGTTAGAAGAGTACAGGCTAGAAAGGGAAGATCAAGAAAGAGATGTTTTACATCAACATCATCTAGTGGCTGAGCCTTTTTAACTAGTGACAACCAGTCAAATGTCCTCAAAGTAGGGACACACACTGATGCACACACTCACACGCATGCATACAGACACAATCAGGTACACTTACACACACACACACACACACACACACACACACACACACAAACATGCAAACACGTTAGCATGCACTTACACACACCACATGCTTGCAAGCTCACAATCATGTGTGCACACTCAAACACACACACGCACACTCAAGCACACGCATACACACAATCAAGCACACTAACAAACATGCACACACACACACACACACACACACACACACACACAAACACACACATGCACACACACACACAAACATGCGCTCACATACTCACACACACACACACGCACACGCACACGCACGCATGCACTCACATACTCACACGCACAAAATCACACACAAACAGTCATACATGCAAACACACACACACACACGCAATCATGCATGCATTTACAGACATAAACATGCACACACAACATGCTTGCAGGCTCACAATCATTTGCACGCACACTCAAGCACACGCATACACACAATCAAGCACACACACAAACATGCACACACACACACACACACACACACACACACACACACACACACACACAAACATGCGCTCACATACTCACACACACACACACACACACACACACACACACACACAAACATGCGCTCACATACTCACACACACACACACACACACACACAAACATGCGCTCACATACTCACACACACACACACACACACACACACACACACACAAACATGCGCTCACATACTCACACACACACACACACAAACATGTGCTCACATACTCACACACACACACACACACACACACACACAAACACACAAACATGCACACAACACATGCTCGCACACTCACAATCACTCACACAGTTTTAAGAGTTCCTACAGATCACTAAAAGCTGGTCTGACGAGATCCACAGTTCCAGCTGAGAAGATTTACACAGAGAAACAAAAGGCGAGGCCGCCAACAACAACAATGATAAAAACTACCAGGAATGTAATTTTGGTTCCGATTCCACTTAATCATTCCGCTTCCTCAATGACTCCTCCGAGACTTTAGAGGGAGCAAGAAAGGACTCAATCTGGAAAACTATTACAAGACTACTACTAGGCAGTTTCCAGGATGTTCTTGTGCTTGCTAGGGTGTTTCTAGGTGTCTGTTATGGTGTCAAAACACTGACCCAAGCAAACGCAGCCCAAACTTGTTGCTACACCCTGCTATGTCTTTCTCTCTTAAACTGAGACTGACCGCAGTGGCGAATAAACCACACACAGATGCATGAGAACTAGTAGCTACACTATGCTTCATCTTTAAGAGCAGCTTTGAGCTCATCTGCTCAAATAGCAGCTTTTCTACAATACTTCTCCTCTTAGAAAACCAATCCGCTGTGTAGAATGAGAAAGCCCCGCCCCCTGATTCCTTCACTGTAAGCAGGCTGTCAATCACACTCACTATTTAAAAAAAGTGGAACAAGCTCTTTGAAATGTCAACTTCCTATTCCTATATAAGAAACCGGCTCCTGTTACAAACACATCATTTAGTGCCTCATTTAAAGAGAGTTTAGTCAGGCTAGATTAAAGGATTAGTTCACTTTCATAACAACAATGCACAGATAATGTACTCGCCCCCTTGTCATCCAAGATTTTTCATTTTTCCTCAGTCGTAAAGAAATAGTTTTTTTGTTTTTTTTGAGGAAAACATTTCAGGATTCCTCTCTTTATAATGGATATGGATGGAGCCCCGAAGTTTGAACTTCCGAAATGCAGTTTAAATAGGCTCTAAACGATCCCAGTCGAGGAGGAAGGGTCTTATCTAGCGAAACGATCAAATTTATATACTTTTTAACCTCAAATGCTGGTCTTGTCTCATCTCTGCGCAGCTCATGCAGTTAGGGTACGTCTGAAAACTCCCATCTCGTTTATGTCTTCAATGTCAAAATCATCCTATAATGCGGTGTAAAGGGTGTTTGAGTTTCTTTGTATGTTCACTTTGTAAACACTGTCGGTACTTTTGCAGCGATCTAAGGTGATTTTGAAGTTAGGGAAGAAAACGAGACGGGAGTTTTTAGACGTACCCTAACTGCGTTTACCCCAATCACACAGACTTCGCATGAGCTGCGCAGAGATGAGACAAGACCAGCATTTGAGGTTAAAAAGTAGATAAATTGTCAATTTGTTTAGAAAATAACTGATCGTTTCACTAGATAAGACCCTTCCTCCTCGACTGGGATCGTTTAGAGCCTTTTGAAGCTGCTTTTCGGAAGTTCAAACTTTGGGGCGCCATCCATATCCATTATAAAGAGAGAATCCTGAAATGTTTTCCTCAAAAAAACAATTCTTTACGACTGAGGAAAGAAAGACATGAACATCTTGGATGACAAGAGGGTGAGTACATTATCTGTGCATTGTTGTTATGAAAGTGAACTACTCCTTTAACTGTTAATGAGATTAAAGTCATGTTTTCTTAAGTAGGATCTCACTCAGAGCAAACCGTACTCACTGTTTTTGAGAGGCGGCAGCGGGACGTCTCTCCTCTGGCTCTCGCTCTGAGGTCTGATGATCCGAGGCGGGATGTCTGGGACTCGATCGGCGTCTGACGGATCATCTGCAGGAGAGCTGGAGGAGCAGACAGAGGAAGACTCATCATTACTCAGATCAGAGGACAGTCTGCTGAACAGCCGACCGATCTTCTTCATTCCGTCGGAGGATTCCACGCTAACGACAAACAGATCGGAGCTCCATTCTGAGGCTGACAGAGAGAGAGAGATCAGGGCAGTGTGTCTCGGGTTCGTGTCGCTGCACGTCTATGAGTTCAGGAGCACCTGACGCAACAGGTTGAATAACAGCAGATAGAGATCGACCAACACACCTGCACTGACTCACTCCTCAGGTGAACACACTGACTGAAACAATCAATTTAAGTCACATAATAGTACAAATAATGATCACATGCATGTTAGCATAATGACTATAGAATTAACAATAACAAAAACAATGTGTAAGCTGCACCTGTAATTATTAAACACAAGTTGTGCGATGCTTAATTAGAGTATTAAACAGTATTATTTTTACTAGACTAGGGTGACCATATTTGTGACCCTGGAGCACAAAACCAGTCTTAAGTCGCTGGGGTAAGTTTGCAGCAATAGCCAAAAATACATTGCATGGGTCAAAATTATTGATTTTTCTTTTATGTCAAAAATCATTAGGATATTAAGTAAAGATCATGTTCCATGAATATTTTTTGTAATATTCCTACTATAAATATATCAAAATGTAATTTTTGATTAGTAATATGCATTGCTAAGAACTTAATTTGGACAACTTTAAAGGTGATTTTCTCAGTATTTTGATTTTTTTGCACCTTTAGATTCCAGATTTTCAAATAGTTGTATCTCGGCCAAATATTGTCCTGTCCTAACAAACCATACATCAGTGGAAAGCTTATTTATTGAGCTTTCATATGATGTATACATCTCAGTTTTGTGAAATTTAACCTTATGACTGGTTTTGTGGTCCAGGGTCACATTTTAGTTTTCAAAAAAGAGGACGTAGGATGTTGGGGGTCCTAGTTTTGGTATCAAAATATGTCATTTCCATACCAAAACTACATATTTTACAGTCACTGTTATAGAGATTGATCATAAACACAGCTAAAAAGCTTCCTACACTCTTAAAAATAAAGGTGCTTCACAATGCCATAGAAGAACCTTTTTTGTTACAATTGGTTCCATAAATTCATTTGTGAATTTTAGTGGCGAAAGAAGGTTTTTCAGATTATAAAAAGGTAAGAAAGAGATGGTTCTTTAAAGAACCTTTGACTGAATGGGTTTTAAAGCATCTTTATTTTTAAGAGTGTACCACAGTGGCCATCCTTCACAAAACTAATATCTACCACAGTTTTAATCACAGAATGCAAAATGTTTCAATACAAGCATTTGAGTCAAATGGAATGTATGCAATATTTCAAACTTTCAAAAAATCAACCCGCCGCAACCGTTTAAAATCAGCCCAATTCCGTGGAAAAAATGCGGATTTGGCAACCCTACATCCAACACGAACTGCATCCAAAGCGATTTAAATACTCCGCATATTGATAGCGACTCCATGCGCGAAAATTATATTCAATATTAGAATGTTTGCGGGAGACAACAGTCCTGCGCAAGGCTTTAATACAAAAACGGAGACAATGAATGGCGACTGTAGAAAGCAAAAGCCGAACCCCGGACATTTTGGGTGATTTAGGAATTTTTTTAAGTCCAAAAAGAGAACATGTCCGGGGAAAAGAGGACGTATGGTCACCCTAAACTAGACAAACTTTAAGTTGGCTTGAAAAAGACTGATCAGAAAGTGTGAAAAAGTTAAGTTTTTAAAAGTTTTAGAAATTGTAGAATTTTCAGTCCAAAAATGACTGAATTTTAAAGTAGTTTTAAAGCTTAAAGGATCCTGATGAGTTCTCTACAATCAGACATTGGTACAAACTGTTGTTTGGTCTGGCCAGAGGAGAACTGGTCCCCCGACTGAGCCTGGTTTCTCCCAAGGTTTTTTTCTCCATTTCTGTCACCTGTGGAGTTTTGGTTCCTTGCCGCTGTCGCCTCTGGCTTGCTTAGTTGGGGACGCTTTCCAGCGATATCGTATACTATTTGAACTGAACTGACGATGATATCACTGAATTCATTGATGAACTGCCTTTAACTGAAAATTGATTGTTACAATAATGCGTTACTTACACACTATTGTGCTGTTTAAATACTGTGCAGTTGCTTTGACACAATCTGTATTGTTAAAAGCGCTATATAAATAAAGGTGACTTGACTTGACTTAAAGCTCGAATGTTTTGAAGGCAATAGTCTGACAGATAGAAGGCTGGATAGCATGTTTTAACATTTTTCTTACTTATTTAATGTTACTAGCATGTAGCTAGCATGATTAGCAAGTTACTTACACGTTTCTAGTACGATTAGCATGTTTGTAACATGATTAACACGTCAATAACATGTTGTTAGGATCATTAACATGGTGTTAACATGTTTCTAACATGATTAGTATTTTATTAACATGATTAATAAGTTATTAGCATGCTACTAGTATGATTAGCATGCCGTTAGCATGTTTCTAAGTTGTTTTTAACATGTTTAACCGTTTACTAGCATGATTAGCATGTTGTTAGCACGTTTCTAGCATGTTTGTAACTTGATTTACCTGTCAACAGTGTTGCTAGCATGTTGATAACATGTTGTTAATGTCATTTACACGTTGCTAACATGTTGCTAGCATGATTAGCAAGGCACTAACATGTTTCTAGCATTAATAACAAGATATTAGCATGTCACTAGCATGATTGTAGTTGCTAGACTTGGATGGATGGACAAAAACAGCTATTTTAGATGATAATCTTTCACAATTTTGACTGTTTCTACTGTATTTTCGATCAAATAAATCCAGCCTTTGGTGAGCAGAAGAGAGTTCTTAAAAATCAGCTGGTAGTTTATTTGTCTGTTCTGACCTGTTCTAAATTATAAACACAACAGACAGTAAACAAACTGTAGACTCTTAAAAATAAAGGTTCTTTATTGGCATCAATGGTCCCACGAAGAACTTTGAACATCCATGGAATCTTTTAAATGCAGATTTTTAAAATGGTTATCAAAATGTTTCTTTGAGAGCCTTTCGCTTTGAGCAACCAAACATGGTTCTTCTAGCATCACTACAAAAACACCCTTTAGGAACTTTATTTTTAAGAGTGAAGCCTCAAGACAAACTCTGTGTAAATGTGAAGAAAGGCTGAAGTGGGCCACTTTCGACCGCTTTCTGACATTCGCTCCACTTTTACAGAGAATACAGGAATGGACAGGTTTATTTCAGTATCTGCGCAGCGTTTGTTGAACATTTATCGCAGTGGAAACACATTTCCTTATGTGTGTTAAAGATCAGGCCCGTGAGGACGGTCAAACAATGCCGTTTCCTGTGAGCAGCAGAGCAACTGACCGTCGGCTTTAACAAACAAAACATCTGCTAAATACTGATTTATGAATGAAGCCTTCGGTAGCATTTCAGCTCTGTACCTTCCACTGCATTTCGAAGTTGATCAAGCAATGTTTCACCAACACACAAAAGACTTTAGGAGACCTAGAGATGTTTAAAATCACTGATGAAATCCTGATGTTAAAGGACTTTTCCGTGTTGTTTGAACATTAATGTGTTGTCAGTTTGTGGACACAACCTCCCTACAATGATAAACATCCACCCAGTGGTATTTGTTTAATCTTTAAAAGTAATATACCCTTTTTAAAATCAGCTCATTCTTAGCTTTTTGTGGGTGTGACATCACACAGACAGAGGCCCCTCCCACAATAGTTGATTGACATGAGCGTCTTACCTTAGCCCCGCCCTCACTGAGCTGACACAGTCTCTGATCTCCATTGTGTTACTCAGATGCAGAGCGATTGAGGTGTTCTGTTGTTGGATGTAATAATGAACATAGACACTGAAGACGCAGAGGATTAATATTACTTTTGTTTTTGAAAGGAAAGGGCCGATCCCGATCTACATATGCGTCTATGTTTGTGCAAAACGTTCCTGATGCAGCTTCACTCACAGCAGAAGTGAGGTGAAGGGTTTTTTATGCATCTTTGCAAACAGCCTTTCTTAATAATGTGCTTGTTGGCAAGTTTCGCTGCTATTCGCAGCTAAAGTAAACATTACGTCTCATAATCTCAGAGCAGAGAGGGGCGGGGCGAGCAGAGCTCATTTGCATTTAAAGGGACCATGCAATAAAATGAGCTGATATTATTGCAGAGCTGATTTTGACAAGGTAAAAGGGTGTTTTTTTACAGTACTATTGAGAATTTCTAACCAAAGTATATTAGAGACTTTTCATTAAGACCCTAAAGAATTATATGAACTTGTGGAAAATGTGCATCCGATGACCCCTTTAAAGAATAACCGCTAATCAAAGAACAGCACAATGAACGCAGCAGAGACTCATTCGGTCTGATTCATTCTTCTCTTCTGCTTTCACATCCTCAATCCAACCAACAACAGCATTTAATCATCAAAAATACCACAATTTTTTCATCTTAGACTTTCTGGATCAGCTAAAAATATTTGTAATCATTTCACAGATTCAAGCTTATCTTTTCAAATAAGCAATAACAAACACATGCAGTGCTAATAAAACAAGTTTCCATGCATGTGAACACTGGAACACAAAACCAGTCTTAAGCAGCACAGGTATATTTGTAGCAATAGGCAAAAATTCATTGTATTTTGGATATTAAGTAAAGATCATGTTCTGTGAAAATATTTTGTAAATTTCCTACCATAAACATATCAAAACTTATTTTATGAATAGTAATATGCATTGCTAAGAACTTCATTTGGACAACTTTAAAGGTGATTTTATTTAGTGGAGACAGAAACGCTGTTTTTCGTGCACCTGTCAAGTTTGAGATTTTGAGATTTTTTTGAAAGTGTTTTTTCAGACTAGTGGAAAGAAAACATTCAAAAAACACTGTTAAGTCTTTCTTTTATAGCACTTTATCTATTTGTGTCAATAGATTTCAATTACAATACAGATTTTTAAATTCATATGAGTTTTTTCTCCTACACTGAGATATAAATCTGCACTTCAGCAGCACTTACACTTTGCATTTGTATTCCTGTCTATATCCTGACGGTTTTTACAGTGAGACTTGTTCATATAACATTAGCTTGATTTTATACATTTTATTCCCCAAAATACAAAAAAATAGTGTTTTCTGTCTGTTCTAAGTTTTTTCTGAATTATGTCATGACAAAATGACATAAAAAAAAAATCCCCTCTGTAAAAACATTTGACTCTAACATGTCAAAATAAATTAAACAAGAATTTTGAAACCAACTTCATCCAGTGTTTAGATTTTTGCACAAAAAAATGTATGCACATTAACACATATTTCATTAAATTTGCCTTATTTGCATATTTAAACCTAACATTTTAGACAACTTGTAATACAAAAAAATGTTTGCAATTATCAATGTAATTAATCAACTGGGTAAGTAAGGTGATAACTGTTATTTCACTTTTTTTACCCTATTCACCTGCTGTGTCTGGCCTTAATATTTAGATTTTTTTGCACCCCTAGATCCCAGACTTTTAAATAGTTTTAATATTCATCAATGGAAAGGTTATTTACTCAGCTTTCAGCTGTCGAATGTGTGACAGCAGCAGCTTTCATACGAACATCCATTTATAGAGCACAGACCGACTGAGAAGACTACAGTTTCACAAGTTCATGTGTCATTGTGAAAACAGAAATGACTGCGTTCTGATAGCATTGTGAAAACATCAGCAGAGCCTGTGACGAAGCGTTTGCAGCTCATCTGAACACTTCATCGGATGGAGTGATGGAAAACACAGCGATACTGGACTCTGGAGCAGCAGAAACCTCTCTATACTTACACTACACATGTAAAGCCAGATTAACCATGAACAGACAACTCAACTATATGATAGAATTCTAGACAATTGGACAAATGACATGTCCTTTATGACCTAATAACATGACCTTTAACCCTCAAAGACAGAGACAGCCGCCTGCCACTAAAATAACTATCGTTCTTAAATGTTTAATAACTTTTGAAGCGCTAATCCAATTTGAATGCTTTAAAAGTCATGTAAAGGTGATATCGCATTTGTCTCATTTTGATATCTAGAGGCTAGAGCCAATTTGACTGCATCATCAGATTTTGCCCAGCATTGATTTGTAAGATGAAACCAATGCATTTCGGTCCTCTGAGCCAAACAGGAACGATTGTTGATGCTTATTCGCACCCATGTGCCCAGATTGGTTCAAACTGTCATCTATTCAACCAATAAAGAGGTTTTGGTCTTTTGAACCAGCAATTAGAATGTTTCTTTAGAAATCTGAACAAATGCAATATGAAAGTGCGTCATGTGTGCATGAAAACAAACACAAAAGAACACATTTGCAAGACAGCACTTTTGAAAAAGCACAGAAATACTCACAACAGAGCACTTGTGGAAAACAAGGATGAAACAGCAGTACATATCAGATAAAGCACTGGAATTTAGGTTTTCGCGTCGAAAGGCGATGTCCGGGTAAAATCGATTCCAATGCAGACAACAGCCAACAGATCAATCCATTTGGTTGTTATCTTATATAACTAATTCTTATATGTGACCCTGGACCACAAAACCAGTCATAAGGTTAAATTTGACAAAACTGAGATATATACATCATATGAAAGGTCAATAAATAAGCTTTCTATTGATGTATGGTTTGTTATGATAGGACAATATTTGGGTCGAGATACATCTATTTGGAAATCTGGAATCTGAGGATGCAAAAAATCAAAATACTGAGAAAATCACCTTTAAAGTTGTCCAAATTAAGTTCTTAGCAATGCATATTACTAATCAAAAATTACATTTTGATATGTTTACAGTAGGAATTTAACAAAAAATCTTCATGGAACATGATCTTTACTTAATTTCCTAATGATTTTTGGCATAAAAGAAAAATCAATAATTTTGACCCATACAATGTATTTTTGGCTATTGCTACAAACATACCCCAGCGACTTAAGACTGGTTTTGTGGTCCAGGGTCACAAATGACATGTCCTTTATGACCTAATAACATGACCTTTAACCCTCAAAGACAGAGACAGCCGCCTGCCACTAAAAATAACTATCGTTCTTAAATGTTTAATAACTTTTGAAGCGCTAATCCAATTTGAATGCTTTAAAGGTCATGTAAAGCAGACGTTCTTTTTGGTGATATCGCATTTGTCTCATTTTGATATCTAGAGGCTAGAGCCAATTTGACTGCATCGTCAGATTTTGCCCAGCATTGATTTGTAAGATGAAACCAATGCATTTCAGTCCTCTGAGCCAAACAGGAACGATTGTTGATGCTTATTCGCACCCATGTGCCCAGATTGGTTCAAACTGTCATCTATTCAACCAATAAAGAGGTTTTGGTCTTTTGAACCAGCAATTAGCATGTTTCTTTAGAACAAATGCAACATGAAAGTGCGTCATGTGTGCATGAAAACAAACACAAAAGAACACATTTGCAAGACAGCACTTTTGAAAAAGCACAGAAATACTCACAACAGAGCACTTGTGGAAAACAAGGATGAAACAGCAGTACATATCAGATAAAGCACTGGAATTTAGGTTTTCACATCGAAAGGCGATGTCCGGGTAAAATCGATTCCAATGCAGACTACAGCCAACAGATCAATCCATTTGGTTGTTATATTATATAACTAATTCTTATATGTGACCCTGGACCACAAAACCAGTCATAAGGTTAAATTTGACAAAACTGAGATATATACATCATATGAAAGGTCAATAAATAAGCTTTCTATTGATGTATGGTTTGTTAGGATAGGACAATATTTGGTCGAGATACATCTATTTGGAAATCTGGAATCTGAGGGAGCAAAAAATCAAAATACTGAGAAAATCACCTTTAAAGTTGTCCAAATTAAGTTCTTAGCAATGCATATTACTAATCAAAAATTACATTTTGATATGTTTACAGTAGGAATTTAACAAAAAATCTTCATGGAACATCATCTTTACTTAATTTCCTAATGATTTTTGGCATAAAAGAAAAAACAATAATTTTGACCCATACAATGTATTTTTGGCTATTGCTACAAATAAACCCCAGCGACTTAAGACTGGTTTTGTGGTCCAGGGTCACATATAGTTTGTAAAGATTATTTGCACGGTTTCTTCTGTCGCAACCAGTATATTTGTCCCTCATTTTGTGTGTAGTTTGTGAATTTGTTTGTATTTTTGTTGCAAAAGACAAATTTTCATTTTCACCATGTGCTACAATGTTTGTGTTTGTTGTTCATACTCGGATTAAGCCGAATTAAGTTAAATCTACCTGAAAAAGTCACTTTTTAACTGTGGTAATATTGCAATAAATGGCTATAACTTGTTTGGGGAGTGTTATATGTAGACAACATTTTATTTGGAAGTGTAAAACACCTAAATACCATTTTCTAAAGAAAAAATGCACACTTTAAGAGAGCAGAGTTTTTGTTTGACTACACAGTGTGATGACTTTATGAATAAACGTTTCACTAGAGGAGGTGTTATTATGAATTATATACTCATATTTTAGTTAAAAACGTCTTGATGGATTTGTTTCAGCTTTTGTCGTCTTAAAGTTGATGGACTGGAGTGGTGTGGATTATTGTGATGTTTTTATCAGCTGTTTGGACTACAGCCAGTGGATCAATCCATTTGGTTTGTTATATTGTAACTAATCATTATATAGTTTGTAAAGATCATTTGCTGTATTTCTTCTGTTGCACTCGTTATATTTGTCTCTCATTTTGTGTGTAGTTGTGAATAATTTGGACTTTTTGTATTTTTGCTTTCACTACTTGCTACACTGTTTGCTTTTATTGCCCATATTTAGATTAAGAATAAATGTATCTGAAAAAGTAAATTTTTACTGTGTTTTGTTATTATATAACACAGTTTCTACTGTTGCTTTACTCCCTAAATGTTTTTGGACACATTTATTGTCAAAAATCTAAATAGGCCTGTTTTCCACTGAAAAGCGCCTATAATAATATTGTAATAAATGGCTATAACTTGCTTTGGGAGTGTTATATGTAGACAATTTTATTTGAAAGTGTAAAACACCTAAATACAATTTTCCAAACAAAAAAAATCCAAACTTCAAGAGTTTTTGTTTGAGTACACAGTAAAAAAAAAATAAAAAAAATTGCTGTTTCCGTCTTTCTTACAATTTTGGAAATTCACTCACTCTTAAAGAAAATAAAAGGAAAATTGAGTCTTTAAATTAGCAAGACAGAAACGTCAAGTTCTTCTGTTTATAATGATATGGTGATATGATACTTGATGCTGACTGCTAGAATATGTCTGAAAAACAAAGAAAAGTACAGGTGCGTCAGGTACCCCAAATATGTTCTAGATCTTTAAGGGTTAACCGGGGGAGGTTTTAATTGAAAAAAAATAAATAAAATAAATATATAAATAAATAAATATATATATATATATATATATATATATATATATATTTATTTATTATGTATATAATATATAAAATATTTTTACATTTGCTGTGTAATTATACTTTGCATTAAAGAACATAAAGCTGCATTTATTTATTTTATTGCATTACAAAATATTTTTTCTTCAAAATTATTTAACATTTTACATTATGGGACTCTTTAAAATATTTTATAATAACACTAATTTAGAAATTAAAAATAATAAAAAGTAAATAAATAAATGATTATTACATCAGACAATTATTACATTATATATTATATTTATGTATAAAAATAAATATATTTTCATTTAATTTTAAATTTGATTTTAGATTTTTTTTTAAATGATATATTAAAGTTAATATTTTAATTCATTTTCTAATTATATTAGATTTTATTTTTCACATTTCTTCAGCAACCTTAAACACTAATTTAGAACTTAAAAATAATAAAAAGTTAATACATAAATGATTTCACACTACAATTATTACATTATATATTACATTTATGTATAAACATTAAATTACATTATTGCATAATTATATTTAGCGTAATGAAAATGAAAGTGTTTATTCAAAATATAAATATTTTATGACATGTGATATGTAAATTATTTATTATTAACTTTTAATAAACTTTTATTTATTAACTTAATACATCATTGGTGAATAAAAGTATTAATTTCTTTAAAAAAAAAATAATAAATGTACTGACCCCAAACTTTTGAACGGTAGTGTATATTATATTTATGTATAAACATTCCATTACTGTATAATTATATTTTGCATAATGAAATTTAACCCTACATTTATTTAATTTATTTATTGCATTGTGAATATACTTGTGTATAATTACATTTTGCATTGTGAAGCCTGCATTTGTTTATTTTACCCCATTGTGAAAGAATTTTTCTTCAAAATTCTCATTAATATAATGTAAAAATTTTATATATTAACTAAAGACAGACTCCTGAGGACATAAACACTTCTCTAATGTACAAACGGACAGAAATAACCCGAACGGTCAGCAGCGGTCACTCCTTAAACATCAGGAAGTGAACAGCACAAACACAGAGTTCAGAAGTTACTGAATGATCCTCATGACGGATGGTTTATTGTGCGAACCACCAAATCTAGTGAGAGATGACGTGTGTTTTAAGACCCAAACAGATAAGAAACATGCAGCATGTTTAAACTCCTTTAGCAAGAGAAAGGTACGACACAAACACAAACCACCAGAAACATGAAGCTGCGGTTTACAGTGCAAAGCGTCAACTTATAAATACAGCTGTGATGCCTGCTCTGAAGAGTGTCAAACACTAGTCAATACTAGTGCACTTGAATAACTGCTGCTTAAAATAACGATGAATCAAAATACAATACTGACCCATTACAAAACACCATCTCACATCCACACAAAATACAGTTTAGTTTGGGTTTGTGTTTAATTCTGAGTGCAGTGCACATCCTGAACACGCAATATCATGACAATAAGACTGATCAGACTAACAGAAATCATTGTAAAACATGAAAACAAACAACAGATTAGACACAAAGTACATAAGGAAACAGAACAACAAGCATTCACTTCCACATTGAACTTACGTGCTCGAACACGCCAAATAAGGCCATCAGAGGCTGATGAGAGATCAATAATCAGCAATAACCAGCAGAGAAAGGTGCCAATACAGTCCAAGTGTGAAAATACAAGAGAGAGCCGGAGAAGCACGTCGAGAACGGATGAACCAGACCTAAGGCAACCACACAGGAGACAGGCGGAAGTGGAAAACACTTTTAGACGTGAGCGCGTCTGTGTGCGAGTTTCTGTGCTGAGACCTTCAAAAAAAAACAAAGAGCTTCCTGAAATCTGCCTCCTGTTTCTCCTGTTCACACAAAACCAATTGGTGGATGTTTATTTCAGCACTACTTTAAATGCAATACTACGTTTGCTTTTGCGTAATCAAAATGAAACATTTGTTTACTTTTTGCATTGTGAAATTTAAAAAATATATTTTAATTATAGCTTGAAATAGAATAAAAAACATAAAAGCAAATAAAAAATATTTACATGCAAAATTATTTTTTTACCTGCTGTGTAATTATACTTTGCATAATGAAAATTAACCGTGCATTTATTTATTTTATTGCATTGTAAAATCATTTTTCTTTAAAATTCATATTATTGTAATGAAACTGTAATGTAAAAAATATTATATTATTTAAATCATAATTTTACATCATGGGAGATTTAAATTATTACAGTAATCTTTAATAGTAATTTCACATTTTATACATTTAATTTAATACATTTAATTTTTAATACATTTAATTTAATAAAATGTAAAAATAATTATATATTAAAGATATTAAATTGAAAATTATATTTATCTAAACAAATTATAATAATTACCGTCTAATTATTCTTTGCATAATGAAAATTAACCGTGCATTTATTTATTTTATTGCATTGTGAAATGATTTTTCTTCAAAATGTTCATTATTGTAGTGAAACTGTAATGTGGAAAATATTATATATTATTTAAATCGTAATTATACATCATGAGAGATTTAAATCATTATTACAGTAATCTTTAATAGTAATTTAGAATTTAAAAAATTAATAAAAGCAAATGTAAAAATAATTATATGTTAAAGATATTAAATTGAAAATTATATTTATCTAAAAATTTCTAAAAAACTTTGCATAATGAAAATTAACCCTGCACTTATTTATTTTATTTAATCTTTAATAGTAATTTAGAATTTAAAAAATAATAAAAGCAAATGTAAAAATAATTGTATACTAAAAATATTATTTTACTAAATTATTTTTTAATTTGCTGTGCAATTAAACTTTGCATTACGAAAATAAACCCTGCATTTATTTTCTTTTTGCATTGTGAATTTTTTTTTTTTTTTTCAAAATTCTCATTATTGTAATGAAAACTGTCATGTGGAAAATATTATATATTATTTATACTGTAATTAAACATCATTGGAGATTTAAATCATTATCTTTAATAGTAATTTAACATTTTATAAATTTAAATTAATACATTTAATTATTAATACATTTAATTTAATAAAAATATAATAAAAGCTAATGTAAAAAATATATATTAAAGATATTAAACTGCAAATGACATATCTAAAAAAAAATATTTACAGTGTAATTATATTTTGCATAATGAAAATGAACCCTGCATTTATTTATTTTATTGCAATGTGAAATGATTTTTCTTCAAAATGTTCATTATTGTAGTGAAACTGTAATGTGGAAAATATTATATATTATTTAAATCATAATTATACATCATGAGAGATTTAAATCATTATTACAGTAATCTTTAATAGTAATTTAGAATTAAAAAAATAATAAAAGTAAATGTAAAAATAATTATATGTTAAAGATATTAAATTGAAAATTATATTTATCTTAAAAAAAAATTACTGTGTAATTATACTTTGCATAATGAAAATTAACCCTGCACTTATTTATTTTATTTAATCTTTAATAGTAATTTAGAATTTAAAAAATAATAAAAGCAAATGTAAAAATAATTGTATACTAAAAATATTATTTTACTAAATTATTTTTTAATTTGCTGTGCAATTAAACTTTGCATTATGAAAATAAACCCTGCATTTATTTTCTTTTTGCATTGTGATTTATTTTTTTCAAAATTCTCATTATTGTAATGAAAACTGTAATGTGGAAAATATTATATATTATTTATACTGTAATTAAACATCATTGGAGATTTAAATCATTATTACAGTAATCTTTAATAGTAATTTAACATTTTATCAATTTAAATTAATATATTTAATTATTAATACATTTAATTTAATAAAAATATAATAAAAGCTAATGTAAAAAATATATATTAAAGACATTAAACTGCAAATGGCATATCTAAAAAATATTATTAATTACGGTGTAATTATATTTTGCATAATGAAAATGAACCCTGCATTTATTTATTTTATTGCATTGTAAAATCATTTTTCTTTAAAATTCATATTATTGTAATGAAACTGTAATGTAAAAAAATATTATATTATTTAAATCACAATTTTTCATCATGGGAGATTTAAATTATTATTACAGTAATCTTTAATAGTAATTGCACATTTTATACATTTAATTTAATACATTTAATTTTTAATAAATTTAATTGAATAAAATGTAAAAATTATATATTAAAGATATTAAATTGAAAATTATATTTATCTAAAAAAATTACTGTTTAATTATACTTTGCATAATGAAAATTAACCCTGTATTTACTTATTTTATTGCATTGTAAAATTATTTTTCATTAAAATTCTCATTGTAATGAAACTAATGTGAAAAATATTATATATTATTTAGATTGTAATTATACATAATGGGAGATTTAAATTATTATTACAGTAATCTTTAATAGTAATTTCACATTTTATACATTTAATTTAATAAAATGTAAAAATAATTATATATTAAAGATATTAAATTGAAAATTATATTTATCTAAAAAAAAATAATAATAATTACTGTCTAATTATACTTTGCATAATGAAAATTATCCCTGCATTTACTTATTTTATTGCATTGTAAAATTATTTTTCATTAAAATTCTCATTACTGTAATGAAATTAATGTGAAAAATATTATATATTCTTTAGATTGTAATTATACATCATGGGAGATTTAAATCACTATCAAAGTAATCTTTAATAGTAATTTAGAATTAAAAATATAATAAAAGCAAGTGTAAAAATAACTATACCTTAAAAATATTAATTTACATATTATATTTACATACTAAATTATGTTTACATTTGCTGTTTATTATACTTTGTTTGCATAATGAAAATTATTTTATTGCATTGCAAAATATTTTTTCTTCAAAAATTTTATTTTATTATTTTTTTATTATTTAAATCATCATAACAGCAACCTTTAACAGTACTTTAGAAATTAAAATAAAAAACTAAAATAATTTTACACTACAAATATTACATAATATATTATTTATGTATAAAAATAAATATATGACTGCATAATTATATTTGCATAATGAAAATGAACCCTGCATTTATTTATTTTATGACTGTGAAATTATTTTTCTTCAAATTTCCCAATGCGACGAAGAGAAATATTAATGTAAACATAAAAACTATTTTGTATTAAAATTTAGTTATATTGAAGTATTTGAAGTAGTATATAGAATTTTTTTTTGCAATAAAAGTAATGAGCGCACTTAATCATCATGAAAATAATGTCCAATGTCTGATGTAACACTTACTTTCTAAAACCACAACTTCTCAAAAAAAAACATTTACATGCTGACAGTAAACGATCTTTCTGGAAAACCACAAACTCAATTCAAGACACTTGTGGGAATACAGCTGTGTGTGTTTGGAGGAGGCGTCACGCAAGGCATTGTGGGTCTGTCGCACATCGTTTGAGGAAACAACAGATTGATCAACAGAGAACCACTGACATCTAGTGCCTACATGCAGAACTACTACAGCAAACACTGAACACCTCCAAAACTCAAAGCCAAATGAGCTAAAACTGATGAGAGCCAATCAGTTCAAACAGTACAGAGTACAGAGCAATGTCACATGTAAGACCATAGAAAGTTTTATTATTAAATAATAATATAAATACTAAAATCTAGTTTTACTGCTGTTTTTAAGACCTGTGACTGAATGCAACTGAAAACTACACAGAGGTTTAGTTTAATCAACAAATCCTAGCTCAAAAATCACATTATTCATGCTGAAGTTACAGAAATGTGAAGAATGAAATCAAATAAAATTTAAATACAATTTAAAAAAAAAAAATGTAAAAAAAAAAAAAAAATAGAATATAAATACTAAAATCGAGTTTATGCAGTTGCAGATTTTCTAAGTTAATTTTAGACTTGTTAAAATTAAATGAAAATATAAAAAAATCAAAATAAATACTAAAATCTAGTTTTACTGCTGATTTTAAGACCTGTGACTGAATGCAGCTGAAAACTACCCAGAGGTTTAGTTTAATCAACAAATCCCAGCTCAAAAATCACATTATTCATGCTGAAGATACAGAAATGTGATGAATAAAATCAAATAAATTTTTTAAAATCAAATAAAATTTAAATACAATTAAAAAAAAAAATGTAAAAAAAAAAAAAAGAATATAAATACTAAAATCGAGTTTATGCAGTTGCAGATTTTTTTGCAGTTAATTTTAGACTTGTTAAAGTTAAATGAAAATATCAAAAAATAAAAAATAAATACTAAAATCTAGTTTTACTGCTGATTTAAGACCTGTGACTGAATGCAGCTTAAAACTACCCAGAGGTTTAGTTCAATCAACAAATCCCAGCTCAAAATCACATTATTCATGCTGAAGTTACAGAAATGTGAAGAAAATAAAATCAAACAATTTTTAAAATCAAATAAAATTTAAATACAATTTTAAAAAAAAAAAGTAAAAAAAAAAAAGAATATAAATACTAAAATCGAGTTTATGCAGTTGCAGATTTTCTAAGTTAATTTTAGACTTGTTAAAATTAAATGAAAATATAAAAAAATCAAAATAAATACTAAAATCTAGTTTTACTGCTGATTTTAAGACCTGTGACTGAATGCAGCTGAAAACTACCCAGAGGTTTAGTTTAATCAACAAATCCCAGCTCAAAAATCACATTATTCATGCTGAAGATACAGAAATGTGATGAATAAAATCAAATAAATTTTTTAAAATCAAATAAAATTTAAATACAATTAAAAAAAAAAATGTAAAAAAAAAAAAAAGAATATAAATACTAAAATCGAGTTTATGCAGTTGCAGATTTTTTTGCAGTTAATTTTAGACTTGTTAAAGTTAAATGAAAATATCAAAAAATAAAAAATAAATACTAAAATCTAGTTTTACTGCTGATTTAAGACCTGTGACTGAATGCAGCTTAAAACTACCCAGAGGTTTAGTTCAATCAACAAATCCTAGCTTAAAATCACATTATTCATGCTGAAGTTACAGAAATGTGAAGAAAATAAAATCAAACAATTTTTAAAATCAAATAAAATTTAAATACAATTTTAAAAAAAAAAAGTAAAAAAAAAAAAGAATATAAATACTAAAATCGAGTTTATGCAGTTGCAGATTTTCTAAGTTAATTTTAGACTTGTTAAAATTAAATGAAAATATAAAAAAATCAAAATAAATACTAAAATCTAGTTTTACTGCTGATTTTAAGACCTGTGACTGAATGCAGCTTAAAACTACCCAGAGGTTTAGTTTAATCAACAAATCCCAGCTCAAAAATCACATTATTCATGCTGAAGATACAGAAATGTGATGAATAAAATCAAATAAATTTTTTAAAATCAAATAAAATTTAAATACAATTAAAAAAAAAAATGTAAAAAAAAAAAAAAGAATATAAATACTAAAATCGAGTTTATGCAGTTGCAGATTTTTTTGCAGTTAATTTTAGACTTGTTAAAGTTAAATGAAAATATCAAAAAATAAAAAATAAATACTAAAATCTAGTTTTACTGCTGATTTAAGACCTGTGACTGAATGCAGCTTAAAACTACCCAGAGGTTTAGTTCAATCAACAAATCCCAGCTCAAAATCACATTATTCATGCTGAAGTTACAGAAATGTGAAGAAAATAAAATCAAACAATTTTTAAAATCAAATAAAATTTAAATACAATTTTAAAAAAAAAAAGTAAAAAAAAAAAAGAATATAAATACTAAAATCGAGTTTATGCAGTTGCAGATTTTCTAAGTTAATTTTAGACTTGTTAAAATTAAATGAAAATATAAAAAAATCAAAATAAATACTAAAATCTAGTTTTACTGCTGATTTTAAGACCTGTGACTGAATGCAGCTTAAAACTACCCAGAGGTTTAGTTTAATCAACAAATCCTAGCTCAAAAATCACATTATTCATGCTGAAGATACAGAAATGTGAATAATAAAATGAAATAAAATTTAAAATCAAATCAAATTTAAATACAATTTAAAATGAGGTTAAAACATTAAAATATAAATACTAAAATCTAGTTTTAGTGCAGATTTTCTCAGTTAATTTTCAGACTTGTGACTCAATGCAGCTTAAAAACTACCCAGATGTTTAGTTTAATGAACAAATGCCAGCTTAAAAAAAAAAAAAAAACTATTATTCATGTTGAAGTTACAGAAATGTGAAAAATAAAATTTATTACAATTTAAAATTAAATTAAACTTTTAAAATTGACAAAAAATAAATACTAAAATCTAGTTTTACTGCTAATTTTCAGACCTGCTGAAGAAATGTAAAAAACAAAATTGAATATAATTTAAAAAATCAATTAAAATATTAACTTTAATATATTTAAAAAAAAAAATTAAAAATCTAAAATCAAATAAAATTTAAAATTAAATACAATTTAAAATTAAATTAAAATAAATATAATACTAAAATCTAGTTTTACTGCTGATTTTAAGACCTGTGACTGAATGCAGCTTAAAACTACCCAGAGGTTTAGTTTAATCAATAAATCCTAGCTCAAAATCACATTATTCATGCTGAAGTTACAGAAATGTGAAGAAAATAAAATCAAACAATTTTTAAAATCAAATGAAATTTAAATACAATTTTTTTAAAAAAAGTAAAAAAAAAAAAAAAAAAGAATATAAATACTAAAATCGAGTTTATGCAGTTGCAGATTTTCTAAGTTAATTTTAGACTTGTTAAAATTAAATGAAAATATAAAAAAATAAAAATAAATACTAAAATCTAGTTGTCATGCAGTTAATTTTAGACTTGTTAAAATTAAATGAAAATGACAAAAAATAAATATAATACTAAAATCTAGTTTTACTGCTGATTTTAAGACTTGTGACTGAATGCAGCTTAAAACTACCCAGATGTTTAGTTTAATCAACAAATCCTAGCTCAAAAATCACATTATTCATGCTGAAGTTACAGAAATGTGATGAATAAAATCAAATAAAAATTTTAAAATCAAATAAAATTGAAATACAATTTAAAATAAAATTTTTTTTTAAAAAATATATATATATATAAATACTAAAATCGAGTTTTCATGCAGTTGCAGATTTTCTAAGCTAATTTTAGACTTAAAGTTAAAATGAAAATGTAAAAAAATAAAAATAAATACTAAAATCTAGTTTTACTGCTGATTTTAAGACCTGTGACTGAATGCAGCTTAAAACTACCCAGATGTTTAGTTCAATCAACAAATCCTAGCTCAAAATCACATTATTCATGCTGAAGATACAGAAATGTGAATAATAAAATGAAATAAAATTTAAAATCAAATAAAATGTAAATATAATTTAAAATGATATAAAAATTACAAAAACATAAATACTAAAATCTAGTTTTAGTGCAGATTTTCAGACTTGTGACTCAATGCAGCTCAGAAACTTCATACTGAAGTTACAGAAATGTGAAAAATAAAATGTAATATTTAAAATCAAATAAAATTTCAATTTAAATACAATTTAAAATTAAATGAAAATATTAAAAATTACAAACTATAAATACTGAAATCTAGTTTTACTGCCGATTTTCAGACCTGTGACTCGATGCAGCTTAAAAACTACTCCGATATAGTTTAATGAACAAATCCCAGCTCAAAAATCACATTATTCATGCTAAAGTTACAGAAATGTGAATAATAAAATGTAATAAAATGTAAAAATCAAATCAAATTTAAATACAATTTAAAATGAAGTTAAAACATTAAAAATATAAATACTAAAATCTAGTTTTCATGCAGTTAATTTTAGACTTGTTAAAATTAAATGAAAATATTAAAAAATAAAAATAAATACTAAAATCTAGTTTTACTGATATTTTCAGACTTGTGACTCAATGCAGCTTAGAAACTTCATGCTGAAGTTACAGAAATGCGAAAAATAAAATGTAATATTTAAATCAAATAAAATTTCAGTTTAAATACAATTTAAAATGAAGTTAAAACATTAAAAATATAAATACTTAAAATCTAGTTTTAGTGCAGATTTTCTCAGTTAATTTTCAGACTTGTGACTCAATGCAGCTTAACTACCCAGATGTTAAGTTTAATGAACAAAAAAAAAAAAAAAATGTTGAAGTTACAGAAATGTGAAAAATAAAATTTAATAATTTAAAATTAAACTTTTAAAATTAAAAAATATAAATACTAAAATCTAATTTTACTGCTAATTTTCAGACCTGCTGAACAAATGTAAAAATTAAAATCTAATATAATTAAAAAATGAATTAAAATATTAACTTTAATATATTATTTTAAAAAAAAATCTAAAATCAAATAAAATTTAAAATTAAATTAAAATATTAAAAATTAAAAAATATAAATACTAAAATTTAGTTTTACTGCTAATTTTCAGACCTGCTGAAGAAATGTGAAAAATAAAATCTAATATAATTAAAAAATGAATTAAAATATTAACTTTAATATATTATTTAAAAAAAAAATCTAAAATCAAATAAAATTTAAAATTAAATTAAAATATTAAAAATTAAAAAATATAAATACTAAAATCTAGTTTTACTGCTAATTTTCAGACCTGCTAAAGAAATGTGAAAAATAAAATCTAATATAATTTTAAAATGAATTAAAATATTAACTTAAATATATTATTTAAAAAAAAAAAAAAATCTAAAATCAAATAAAATTTAAAATTAAATTAAAATATTAAAAATAAAAAATATAAATACTAAAATCTAGTTTTACTGCTGACTTTCAGACCTGCTGTAGTAACAGAAATGTGAAAAATAAAATTTAATAAAATTTAAAATTAAACTTTTAAAATTAAAAAATATAAATACTAAAATCTAATTTTACTGCTAATTTTCAGACCTGCTGAACAAATGTAAAAAATAAAATCTAATATAATTAAAAAATGAATTAAAATATTAACTTAAATATATTATTTAAAAAAAAATTAAAATCTAAAATCAAATAAAATTTAAAATTAAATTAAAATATAAAAATTTTTAAAATATAAATACTAAAATCTAGTTTTACTGCTAATTTTCAGACCTGCTGAAGAAATGTGAAAAATAAAATCTAATATAATTAAAAAAATGAATTAAAATATTAACTTAAATATATTATTTAAAAGAAAATTAAAAATCTAAAATCAAATAAAATTTACAATTAAATTAAAATATTAAAAATAAAAAAATATAAATACTAAAATCTAGTTTTACTGCTGACTTTCAGACCTGCTGAAGTAACAGAAAAGTTACTATTTACATCAAATAAAATGTAAATAAAATTTAAAATTTAATTAAAATATAAGAAATTTAAATACATTATTTAAAAAAAAATAACTTTGAAATCATACTAAATTTAAATACAATTTAAAATTAAATTAAAATATTTAAACTAAATTTTCCAAAATAAACCACATGACACTAGTATAATATTGTCTCAGTGCTCACCAGAGGGCAGCGTTCACAGAGAGCTGAATCACAATAACCGAAACACACTCCCACTGGCAGGAAGAGCTTGTCATGTCATTTTCCAGCTCTGACTCATTTGCACTGGTCCGTTTGACCCGTGTGACGGTCTGCAGGCCTCATGACTCAATGACCTCGAGTCAGCGTGCAGGAAACACAAAAAACTACAATTTGGGCAAGAGCATTGTGTAAAAGCATTGAGTCATGAGTGTTGTTCTGCTGTGTTCACAATAACACAATGTGCTTCACGTAACACTTGGATAATTTCCTCAAATGTGCAGCGCGAGGGGTTCTATCCAACAATGCAATGCACTTCAGCTTCCATCTCCAGTTTGATGAAGAAACTGCAATAGAGTGCAACGTTGCTTTTCCTATTCATTTTGTTAATAGGGGTGTTTTAAAAGTCTGTAAGAATATAATCTATGAACCAAACCAACCAGCCATGAGGAGAAACACAACAAAGGGTTTGAAAATTTATTCCAAGTTTCAAGTCTCTAAGTCTTACGGTTTGGCCTGCACCATCAGTTTTACTTGGAGATCGCTGATGTGTGACCGTTTTACCCATTACAATAGGGTTACATATAAAACGTGACTTAAAGATAAACAACTGATTTGTTCTGGTGGAGATTTCTGTGCAGAATCATGGATAATTTAGTTTTGCACCATTATTCCACTGTTGAACATGATTATTGATTAACAACCTCAAAGCTCCTTGTAAGTTGGTCTTACTATAGTTATAAAGTTGTATAAGTCACCATTAAAAATCAATAGTGCTACAGAGAAAATAAATGGGATTTGTATTTCTGGAACAGACTGTTGCAATCTATTAAACTGACCACATGACAGAACAATCACACTTTATCTACTCTAGTCTCTGCAGTGTTACTCATTCATTTAGCAAACTTTTTTCATGTCATACTTCATGTCTAGATCAGGTTAATAATACTTTTAATATAATAATAATATATTTATAATAACTATAAGTTATGATACAAACCTCTAAAAGGTTTATATTTCCATCAGTAAAAACACTATATCATATAAACACTTATTCAAAATGGTTTTTAATGCTTTTGAAGTCTCTTCTGCTCACCAAGGCTGCATTTATTTGATCTCAAGGACATAAAAAACAGTAATATTGTGAAATATTTTTACTATTTAAAATAACTGCTTTCTGTTTGAATATATCTTAAAATCTAATTTATTTCTGTGATAAAAGCTGAAATTTCAGCATCGTTACACCAGTCTTCAGTGTCACATGATCCTTCAGAAATCATTCTAAAAATGTTATTGTTATTATTATCAACATTTAAAACATATTTTCAGGACACTTTGATGAATAGAATGATCTAAAGATAAACATTTGTCTGAAACAAAAAGCTTTTATAACATTATACACTATACCATTCAAAAGCTTGGAGTTGGTGTAGCTTTTGGGGGAGAAAGAAATGATAGAAATTTATACTTTTATTTACCAAGAATGCTTTAAATTGATCAAAAGTGATGAAAAATACATTTATAATGCTACAAAAGATTTCTATCTCAGATAAAAGCTGCTCTTCTGGACTTTCTATTCATCAAAGAAACCTGAAAAAATTATAGTCTAATTTTAACAAAACAATAATAATAAACGCAGCAAATCAGAATATTAGAATGACTTCTGAAGGATCATGTGACACTGAAGACTGGAGTAATGATGCTAAAAATTCAGCTTTGAAATCACAGAAATAAATTGCAATTTAAAATATATTCAATTAGAAAAAAAGTTTAAATAATAAAAAGTTATACTGTTTTTGCTGTACTTTGAATCAAATAAATGCAGGCTTGGTGAGCAGAAAATAATTCTTAAAATAAAAAAATCTTACTGTGCAAAAACTTTTGACTGGTAATGAAATGTGCATTTTAAAATTTTAAATGATTAATTTTAAACTTTATTGGAACGTGGATTATTAAATGGGTCAAAGACGTTAAGATGTTCGAGAGCGTCTACTTTTAAGATTCCAAATATGTTTTTGGAGAATAAAATGTCAAAATTTGGTTGAAATAATGTTACGTTGTCATTCATTGTAACACAATATTGAAGTAAAAATTCAAACAACATGTTTATTCTGACTTGTACATATTAAAATATATTAAAAAAAATAAGGGAGCATATTACATTTGGTCGTGTTTAAAGATAAAAAATTCTTACAAATGGCCAAAACCTAGGAAAGTGGCAAATTATGAAAATTTAGTATTACAGCTAATAAGTATTTTTGATTTTTAATACGTCATAAATTGATTTTCGTTGTAAAATATGCCCAACAAGATTGACACTGACTGACATTTTAGTGGGCGTCTCCTGTAAATTAGGGAACAAATGCAGGATATTTATTTTTGGCTCAGAAAAACAAAAACGCGATTAAATTGAAGAGAAAACCTTAAGATTTTTTTGGAAAAACAACAACAATTTAAAGCAGTATTACACATATTGTTTTCATACTCAAACCGTTTTTTGTCTTTGCCAATTTTTTAAATATTAAACAAATTTGTAATGGTTTAAATGATTAAAATCAGCAAAATAATTATTTGTACTTGTCCTAACCTGAACGTGGGCGGGCTTCCAGATGATGTGCTTCTAGAAAGTGTAGTCCTGGAGCAGACGGAGACGCGAGGAGGTGGAACAGGAGGTCTATAGGGGATCGCAGGAGGTGACGGACCATCTCCTTGCTCTTTAGAGACGCCCACGGCGTAGCTCTTAGGAGGAAGAGGAGGAGCGCCCGCTTCTCCCTGAGAAGGAGACGAACACTGCTCATAGAGATGGAAGCGCTCCGATGAGGAGGAAGACGAGGAGGATGAAGAGAACGACGGAGTGGGGGATACAGGAGACGGTTTCCTCTCATGTGTCTGGAGATGCTGCGCCGGCCCTTTAAGAGGCAGGTGTTGTGGGCGTGGCCTGGGAGTTGGGATGGGCTTGGTTCGTTCGGCAGGTGTGGGCGTTTCCTTATGTTCGTGAACGCTGATAGAGTCAGGAGTGTTTGACATGCTCACCGATCCAGGTGTAAAGGGAACAGGAGGTCGGTTGGGCGTGACCCGAGGAGGGACAGGAGGTGGACGCCTACCTGCGACGCTGTTTTCCGTCCCGCCGTCTGGAGTGTTTTTGAATCTGGTTCTTTCTCGGGCGACGGGTCTGTCGTCGTCTCGCTCCTCGTCTTCCTCTGTCCCCGCCGCAGAAGGGAAGAGCTTGTGCAGGCTGCCGAGGATCCGCTTCCTGTGGCCGGGCAGAGCCACGCCCATCTGCTGGAGTTGGGCGGAGTTTAGATCTTGACACTCCCACAGCGTTCCCAGTCCGGCCTCATGGAAGGCAGAGGAGTACTGGTCGAGGCGGAGGCCGTTCAGCCATTCGGCCACGGGCTGGGAACTCTCCGGCGGGACAGAGGACATGACCGGAAGGCGATGCTGCAGGACTACACCGCAGGACTTCTTCTCCATGGGACGAGGTCAGGGAATCATCGCTGGAATAGGACGTCTATTGAGAGACAGAGAAAGAAAAATAAGACTGATCAGGTCATATAGGTTATAATGAAACATGTTCTGGTTTATTTTAAAGCGTTATTATTTCCTTGTTTGTTTGTTTATTGTGAGTCAGGATTTATTTATTTTGTAAGTAAAAATTGCTATCCTTATTTTTTTTTATTTACTGTGAGTCAGGATTTATTTATGAATTCATGATTTTTTTTATTTTTATTGTGAGTCAGAATTTATTTATTCATTTTTTATTTATTGTGAGTCAAAATTAATTTATTCATTTATTTTTTTATTTACTGAGAGTCAGAATTAATTTATAAATTAATTTATTTATTGTGAGTCAAAATAAATGTATTTATTTATTTATTTTTGTATTTATTGCGAGTCAGAATTTATTCATTTTTTTATTTATTCAGTCAAAATGTATTTATTTCATTTATTTTTGCATTTATTGTGAGTCAAAATTTCTTTATTTCTTTATTAATTTATTTTTATATTTATTGTGGTTCAGAATTTATTTTCATTTTATTTTTTTATTCAGTCAAAATGTATTTTTCATGTATTTTTGCATTTATTGTGATTAAGTGTTTATTTTTTTATTTATTGTGAGTCAGAATTTATTCATTTTTTTATTTATTCAGTCAAAATGTATTTATTTAATTTATTTTTGCATTTATTGTGAGTCAAAATTTATTTATTTATTCATTTATTTTTGTATTTATTGTGAGTCAGAATTTATTTATTCATTTTTTTATTTATTCAGTCAAAATGTATTTTTCATTTATTTTTGCATTTATTGTAAATAAATGTTTTTTATTTATTGTGAGTCAGAATTAATTAATTTATTATTTTTTTTATTGTAAGTCAAAATTAAATGTTTTATTTATTCATTCATTTAATTTTTTATTTATTATGAGTCAATTTATTTATTTATTTATTTAGTAAGTCAAAATATATTTATTCATTTATTTTTGCATTTATTGAGATAAAGAATTTATTTATTTATTGTGAGTCAAAATTTATTCATTTTTTATTTATTGTGATTCAAAATGTATTTATTTATTTATTCAGCCATTTATTTTAGTATTTATTCTTTTAGTCAGAATTTATTTATTAATTTATTATTTACTTGTCAATATAGTTTGTGTCAACATTTATGTATTAATTGTGAGTCTGAATTTATTTATAATTTGTTTTATTGTGCGTCAGAATTTATTCATTCGTTTGTTTGTCTATTTACTGTGAGTCAGTATTTATTTATTTATTACTGAACTGATTATTTTGTAAGTTAGTGTTATTTCTTTGTTTGTTTATTGAGAGTCAGGATTTATTTATTCAATAATTTATTCACTATTGTATTCATTTATTTTGTAAATAAAAATTGCTATCCTTTATTTTTTACATTTATTTATTGTGTAAATTATTGAGTCCAAATTTATTTATTTTATTTTTATTGCATGTCAGAATTTATTCATTCATTCATTCGTTTGTTTGTCTATTTACTGTGAGTAAGTATTTATTAGTTACTGAATTATTCACTTGGCAAACTGTTTATTTTATACTCAAGGACATTTTTTAATTAAAAAAGACTGAAAGTTGAGTTTAGTTGCTGTCAGATAAGACACAACAAACTATTAATTTAGTGGCCATAAATATTTTGATGACTTTAAAACCACTGCATCATCTTTTTAAACAAAAAAATATATATTTTGGGAATTAATCACTTTTCGTATATCGCTTTACAGAGACGTGTGTCTCTAGTAAACGGCATTAGAGCAAACACACAAGTCTCTATCTCTCACCGAAACTGAACCTGCAAGAGCACTCGCTGTCATTCTGTTCCTCATATTTTCATTCTAATGAAAACGTGTGGGGAGAATTACACACAAAGTTCCTGTAGAAAAAGAACTTCAGGCATCTGAGATATGTTTACTTTTACTTTAGAGAACAGAGATCATCACAAGATGTTTATTTTACAAGAGCAGCAATGTGTAAAGTAGCTGATACAAGAGCCTGATGTAATCCATTTAAAAGTTACATTTTAATAATTTTAAAAATCAACTGAATTCATAAAGCGTTCAAAATGTAACAATTTATTTAAAATTTGTAAATAATGAACCTATGAAATGCATTTATTTTTTTCAAAAATAGTGTCTTTTTTATTATTTATACAAATTCACTATCAAAAACAAATGCATTTCATGCAATTAATTAAATAGTTAATCAAATAAAATTTAAACAATTTTATTGTGGTAGCACCTAACAAAGTTACCAGCCAGATGCAAACACAAATATCTGCCACAGGCTCTAAAAAATGAATAAATAAAGATTTTGAATTTTTTTTAAAGAAGTTTTATTTATTTATTTATTTGATCCAAAGTACAACAAAAACAGTACAATTTTGAAATATGTTTTACTATTTAAGATAACTGTTTTCTATCTGAATATCTTTTAAATTAAAAATTTATTTCTGTGATTTCAAAGCTGATTTTTTTGCATTACTACTCCAGTCTTCAGTGTCACATGATCCTTCAGAAATCATTCTAATATACTGATTTGCTGCTCAAAAAACATTATTATATGAAAAACAGCTGAGTAGAATTTTTTCAGGTTTCTTTGATGAAAAGAAAGTTCAGACGAACAGCTTTTGTGTGAAATAGAAATATTTTCTAACATTATAAATGTCTTTATCATCACTTTTGATCAATTTAAAGCCTCCTTGCTAAATAAAAGGTATACATTTCTATAATTTCTTTTCCAAAAAATAAAAAATAAAATAAAATAAAATATATATATATATATACTAAATCCAAGCTTTTGAATAATATAGTGTATAATGTAAAAAAAGCATTTTATTTCAGATAAATGCTGATCTTGGAATAATTTGCAAATCAGTATATTAGAATGATTTCTGAAGGATCATGTGACACTGAAGACTGCAGTAATGATGCTGAAAATACAGATTCGATCACAGAAATAAATTACATTTTAACAGATATTCAACTAGAAAGCAGCTATTTTAAATAGCTAAAATATTTCACATTTTTACAGTTTTTGCTGTACTTTGGATCAAACAAATACAAGCTTGGTGAGCAGAAGAGACTTCTTTAAAAAAAAATATTACTGTTCAAACACTTTTGACTGCTAGTGCAATTCAAAGTGAAATAAGATTGCGTTTTCTATTTTTAAATGAAAAACTATTAATTTGTCACTTTCTCCAAAAACAAGACTTCATATCTTCATTTTGCATCTCAAGTAAATTTATCTTTTTAAAGATTTAAAGATGTTTAGATATTTGTCTTGAAAGGCATCCTATTCATTTATGCACTTCATGCAACATTTAACACCACTGTTTCATCAATTAAAAGACTTTCCGCTCTTATTTAAGACCTTTTCAGGCCTTAATTTGTGTAAGGGCCGAATTAAGACATTTTAAGACCCTGTAAAAGCCACTATTGCACTTGTTGACGTATTCATCTCCTCATTAAATGCCACACATATTCTGCAGCAGAACACACTCAGATGAAAGCCCACATCATTAAAACACCAGCATTTAAAAATAAACTCACTTCCTGCATGCTATTTCCTGTTCCTGCTCAGATAAGATCAATTTTCCAGTTGAGTTCATTATCAGTCAGATGAACTAATAGACCATGACTTCATGCATGATTTCTAAATCACTCTGCGTTATGATGAACTGAAGCTGTGCGGCTAAAACTTTCTGGAGCGAGGGCCGCTTTCGGCCCACTCATGTTTCCATCGCACACGACAGACAGACAGACAGACAGACAGACAGACAGACAGACAGACAGACAGACAGACAGACAGACAGACAGACAGACAGACAGACAGACAGAGAGACAGATCAGACAGACAGATAGATCAGACAGACAGACAGACAGACCGACAGAGAGACAGACAGACAGACAGAGAGACAGACAGACAGACAGACAGACAGACAGACAGACAGACAGACAGAGAGACAGATCAGACAGACAGATAGATCAGACAGACAGACAGACAGACCGACAGAGAGACAGACAGACAGACAGAGAGACAGACAGACAGACAGACAGACAGACAGACAGACAGACAGACAGACAGACAGACAGACAGACAGACAGACAGACAGACAGATCAGACAGACAGATAGATCAGACAGACAGACAGACAGACCGACAGAGAGACAGACAGACAGACAGAGAGACAGACAGACAGACAGACAGACAGACAGACAGACAGACAGACAGACAGAGAGACAGACAGACAGACAGACAGATAGATCAGACAGACAGACAGACAGACAGACAGACAGACAGACAGACAGACAGACAGACAGAGAGACAGACAGACAGACAGACAGATAGATCAGACAGACAGACAGACAGACAGACATACAGACAGACAGACAGACAGACAGATCAGACAGACAGACAGACAGAGAGACAGACAGACAGACAGACAGACAGACAGACAGATCAGACAGACAGACAGACAGATCAGACAGACAGATAGATCAGACAGACAGACAGACAGACAGACAGAGAGACAGACAGACAGACAGACAGACAGATCAGACAGACAGATAGATCAGACAGACAGACAGACAGACAGACAGACAGATAGATCAGACAGACAGACAGACAGACAGACAGACAGACAGATAGATCAGACAGACAGACAGACAGACAGATCAGACAGACAGATAGATCAGACAGACAGACAGATCAGACAGACAGATAGATCAGACAGACAGACAGAGAGACAGACAGATCAGACAGACAGACAGACAGACAGACAGACAGACAGACAGATAGATCAGACAGACAGACAGAGAGACAGACAGACAGACAGACAGACAGATAGATCAGACAGACAGACAGACAGACAGACAGACAGACAGATAGATCAGACAGACAGACAGACAGACAGACAGACAGACAGACAGACAGACAGACAGAGAGACAGACAGACAGACAGACAGACAGACAGACAGACAGACAGACAGACAGACAGACAGACAGACAGACAGACAGACAGATCAGACAGACAGACAGACAGACAGAGAGACAGACAGACAGACAGACAGACAGACAGAGAGACAGACAGAGAGACAGACAGACAGACAGACAGATAGATCAGACAGACAGACAGAGAGACAGACAGACAGACAGACAGACAGACAGATAGACAGATAGATCAGACAGACAGACAGACAGACAGACAGACAGACAGATAGATCAGATAGACAGACAGAGAGACAGACAGACAGACAGACAGACAGACAGACAGACAGACAGACAGACAGACAGACAGACAGACAGACAGACAGACAGACAGATAGACAGACAGATCAGACAGACAGACAGACAGACAGACAGACAGACAGACAGACAGACAGACAGACAGAGAGACAGACAGACAGACAGACAGACAGACAGACAGACAGACAGACAGACAGATCAGACAGACAGATAGATAGATCAGACAGACAGACAGAGAGACAGACAGACAGACAGACAGACAGACAGACAGATCAGACAGACAGATAGATCAGACAGACAGACAGACAGACAGACAGACAGACAGACAGACAGATCAGACAGATAGATCAGACAGACAGACAGAGAGACAGACAGACAGACAGACAGACAGACAGACAGATCAGACAGACAGACAGATAGATAGATCAGACAGACAGACAGAGAGACAGACAGACAGACGTCAGGAGCGTTGGTCACGCGGTTAGACTCCTCACCATCACAAAACACCATTCACACGAAAACAGAAGCAGCTCCTTCCACCTTTTCTGATTAACAGCGGTTCCTCAAACACAGTGACGCTTCATCATCATTATCTTTAATAATATCTGAGTCAAAATGATGTCTGTCAGGAACACCACTAGATACTCTTTCACTACACACCAAACACTTGAGAAAGATTGATCTGCTGATCTGCCATTTAAACTTACGATTCTTCTTAAACTAAATTTCTGAACGCTCCTCACCAAACTTCAGACTGATCTCACTGAGTGTGCTCTATCTTTTCAGACTGATCCGATTTACAGTATAGTTTATCAAATTGAAGATTAAAAATCATAAACATCCCATAGACGTACATTGACGGAATGTTCAAATGATCAACACTATTCAAACTCACACTGACAAAACTCCCACAATCCCTTGAGACTCAATCAAACTGCCCTTCTATCATCTATTTCTAAAGCCTTGTTCGGACTGTCAGCCCAAATCAGATTCTGTGCATATCCGGATGGAAGCGGATTTGAAAAACTGACTGTCCACACAGTCGTATCACAACTGTTCAAATCCGATTTGTTTGTCCATAATAGGGCTGGGAGGTATGACGGTATATATCGTTTCCGCGGAATGAAATGTGTACCGTAAAATATTTTTTTATTCCGTGTATAGACCTTTTAATAGAGTAAACGATGAGTGCCGCCATTACGAATTCTAAAGTCAGATTGAATGCTTTTCTGTTCCGGTTTCCATAGGAACCCATTCAAATAGCGTCCATCTGTTTTTAATGTAGCCAATGTCCGCTGTTTCGTGTCATCTACACACTCATTAAAGTCAGGCACTGACAAATGACGGTCATTGCAACATTGCCAAGTGATGGCGCTATGGAGCCATGTGCTTTTTAAAACATTTTAATAGGTTTAACATTAGTTTATTAGCTCGGAATACACCCTAATTTGACTAGAAACAATGCAGACCGGAAATGCAAAGCATTCTTTCACTTACTTCCGTGTTCAGGAAAAACGTCGAAATGTAAATAAGTGGGCGTGGCCAACTCACGTGCAGAAGCCCCAAACTTGGCAGAGACCTGGGCCCTGGCCACCAGATTGTTGCTATATCTTTTTAAACTGATCAGACTTACAGTTTATTTATTATTAATTTTTTACATGAAAAATTTCCTATAGACTTGCATTGGCTGAGAAAAAAATGCCCCCTCTTACCTACTTTCACTTTTGCTTCAGTGCGTGCGTCCTCACAAAACTAATTTGCACGCATTATACTGCCCTTAAAATTATAATATTCCAGCGATTTCATTCCATCCACCCATAAGAACACACCAAGAGCTAAATTCAGCCGTTTGTGAGCTGTTTTATTCAAAACCAAACGCAGATCCTTCATTTGCACGAATTTGACCGCCGTCAAAATGTAAACATTCCAGCGATTTCAGTCCATCCACCCATTAGAACACATAAAGCAGCTACATTCAGGTGTTTGCGTCTGTGTGTAGCACGTTTTAGCTCGTCTTAATTTTATGTTATCTTAAGTCAAAGAAAATTTAATTTGTTTTATGTTTATCTACTTTTCACCTATGGAGTTCGCCGTCTTTTGCTAAGACTAGCTGGGGATTGTTTGTTAATTGTGTGTGGTTTTTTACATCTCCACCAACGGAAGAGAAGAGCTGATCATTGAGTCAAAGGATTAAAGAATTAAAACACCCCTCTTTGAAGGAAAGTGCTTATTTGTGACCCTGGACCACAAAACCAGTCTTAAGTCGCTGGGGTATATTTGTAGCAATAGCCAAAAATACATAGTATGGGTCAAAATTATTGTTTTTTCTTTTATGCCAAAAATCATTAGGAAATTAAGTAAAGTTCATGTTCCATGAAGATTTTTTGTTAAATTCCTACTGTAAACATATCAAAATGTAATTTTTGATTTGTAATATGCATTGTTAAGAACCTAATTTGGACAACTTTAAAGGTGATTTTCTCAGTATTTTTGATTTTTTTGCATCCTCAGATTCCTGATTTCAAATAGATGTATCTCGGCCAAATATTGTCCTATCCTAACAAACCATGCATCAATAGAAAGCTTATTTATTGAGCTTTCATATGATGTATAAGTCTCAGTTTTGTCAAATTTAACCTTATGACTGGTTTTGTGGTCCAGGGTCACATTTCAGTCTAACCCAAGTAGTTTTGCTTATTTTAGCATCTTGGGAAACTGTTATTTGTCACTTGTTATTTTATGGTGATTATTTTCTGTCGCCATCTTTTCCCTGCTGGCGTAGTAAATGGTTCGTCAGCCGAATCTGCCGATCGTGCTGGGATATCATTGCTAACGAAGGGAAGACGCGACCCATTGGATTAAATGAATCAGGCTCTACTTCACTAAGGAAAGTGCTTATTTTAGTAACGCTTGTGGCCTTGTCCATAAATTAGCGTTTTGAGAAATTGGTCACTGTTTGTTGTTTTGGCTCTGAGCTTTTTCTGTTCGTTTGTTTTTGTTTTGATTTTTCTTTCGGCGCGGGACGTGGTTTGACGTCAGCGTGGATCCCTCTTTTGCATCGTGGTGTCGGGCAGCGCTCTGTGAAAAGAGTTGGAGTGCCACAAGTCTACACGTCAGCAAAGAAACCTTATTTAATTTTTGGGTTGTCGGCTGAGTTGGATTTTGAAAGGACAATGCGGTACATTTCTTCTAATTGCGCGGCTCTGGTGGCATTTCTTGTTGTGATGCTCTACCAGGGAAACATCGGCTACAGGTATGACTCAGACTTTTCTTCACATCACGACATTTTTTTAACTTTAAAATGGACAAATTAGACGGGGGTTGGTATATATACCAACTTTAACGTTCTCTCGGACTGCCGTTTGAAGTCACCGCTTTCAAATTTTGTGTATGAGGACTCTATAGCTTCTGTTCAAACAAATAAGAAAATGATTTAGTATCTCTCCAGACCCTTCAAGGTACAGTGATTGAATTAGTAAAAGAGTACAAATATCTAGGCATCATAGTTGATCTTTTAGCTCTCATATCACTCAACTGAAGAATAAACTGAAAATCAAGCTTGGGCTTTATTTCAGGAGCAAGTTTTGCTTCTCATTCAATGTAAAAAAGAAATTAGTCTCTGCTACTTTTCTCTCGGTCCTTGACTACGGTGATGTTGTATATCAGTTTGCACCTTCTTATCTTCTTTCTTCCTTAGATGCCGTTTATCATGGTGCTCTAAGGTTCATATCAGATTGTAAATCCTCAACTCATCATTGCGTTTTGTATCATAGAGTAGGTTGGCCTTCTCTGTCTACCAGAAGAAAAATGCACTGGTACTTAATTATTCACAAAGCCATCCTGGGGTTGTTGCCCTCCTATCTCTGTTGTTTTATGCAACAGAAAATTACCAAGAAATATTTTCTTCGTTCGCAAAATTGTTATACTCTTTCCGTTCCTTTTACCCGAACTGAGCTAGGTAAGAAGTCTTTTATGTATGCAGCGCCGTTTGATTGGAATTTCCTCCAATCTAAATTAAAATGAGAAAATCTGCTGACTCTAGATCATTTCAAATCAGTTATCCGGCAAATGGAAGTTGATCCAACAATATGCAACTGCTTTTAAATGTTTTTTAAGTCTGTTTGTGTGATGTTTATCTGTGATGTTATTGATTGTACAGCTGCACATTTTGGCCAGGACACTCCTGTAAAAGAGATTTTTAATCTCAGAGAGCTCTTTCTGGTTAAATAAAGGTTAAATAAAATAAAAAATAACAAGTACAGCAACGAGCATGATGTTATTGTTTACACGGTCGTCAAGGATACGCAGAGAGAATGTGGGCAGCCACGCCATCGTTTTCAAAAGTCTCCGTAATGTATATGTTTTAAAACTTATAGTTTTATTGGCTTAAAGCACTCCGTGTGAAACCATGCATGGACTTGTGTTTTGCCACAAATCATACCAAGAAGAAAGTAAAGGCTTATGTTATGCCTGAGCTGTAGATTTTGAAACTTTTAGTTCTTAAAGTTAAGTTGCAAGACTTAAAGGCAGTGTTTTTCTATTAATAATTTATTTTAATGTATGCCTTAGTTTTGATCATTTAAAAAAAAGTAATTTTGAAAGTTATTTATTTTTGTCTCTCAGAAAATGCTTCATTTTAAACCCAGAATTTATATCACTTAACTCATCTCAGTCAACTTTGTTATTGTTCACAGTACAAGCACAGACAGTAAAAAAATTGGTAATAACTAAATGCTTATTTTTGATGGAAAATATTGTTGCATACTATGCATTTAAAAAAAATGTAGATTTTAAGAAACCTGTCTTAATTTCTCTTGTATATTTAATATTGCTCTTTAATTAAGCAAACCTAAGTTTTATCCTATTACTCGATTAATCGATGGGATTTTTGGCAGAATACTCGATTACTAAAATATTCGATAGCTACAGCCCTAAACGTGAGCTGACGGCTCGTGCTCTGGAATGCTGCGAAATGTTACTGTGGTTCATAATGCTAATGTCGTCCACAAGAGCGGGCCACAGGATAACAGATCTCAATTCAAGACTTTTTACAGGGTTTCATTTAGAAGTCAGAAATCGGACACACAAGTGCTCTGGCTCTTTTGCCCCAAGGCTGCCCAAGCCAACATTTAAAGTTTGTTATCGAACGGAATGTGTGCTGGTTTCTATGGCAATGTCGTTGCGTTGTTATGCCAACGCTAAAAACTAGTGATGCTCCGATTGATCGGCCACCGATCATGATCAGCCGATATTGGCTAAAAATAGCTTGATCGGCGAACCCCAAAAGCGCAGATCACTTGACGTAAATTACTTGCGATACTTTTTCACACGTGCATATACGGCGCACAGGTAAACAACAGCAGAGCGGAGCTCACCAGTGGCAACATGAGGACTAAATTCCTTATTGGTTTTGTAAGAGTAGTCTTGTTATTGGGCATGTGACTAAGTTGTCCGTGTACAGAGCGCTGACTGTAGTTTTGGCGGAGAAGTTCAAGTTTACTTTCGGTTTCATTCTCTGCTATCTTCAGTGAGCGGTAAATGTGCGAGCTTGAATGTAAATGAATGTATCTTTCTAAACCCGTCATATTGCAATAATGTTACCGCTGTATGTCTGATTGTTGTCATCATTTCATGCTGTAGTTCAAGTTCATATAGAATGAGGAGAAACGGTGCTTGTGTAATTCACGTGCGCATGTTTAGCCCCATTTTATTGCATCGACTTGCTAATTATGCTGGAAACATGTTAATCATGATAGAAACATGCTAATAACATGTCAGTCATGCTAATGTCATGTAAATAACAGGTTAATAATGCTAGAAACATGTTAGCAACTAGCTAGTCAGGCTAGAAAAATGCTAATCATGCTAGAAACATGCTAATAACTTGTCAGTCATGCTAATGTCATGTAAATAACAGGTTAATCATGCTAGAAACATGTTAGCAAACTTGCTAATCATGCTGGAAACATGTTAGCAAATAGCTAGTCAGGCTAGAAACATGCTAATCATGATAGAAACATGCTAATAACATGTCAGTCATGCTAATGTCATGTAAATAACAGGTTAATAATGCTAGAAACATGTTAGCAACTAGCTAGTCAGGCTAGAAAAATGCTAATCATGCTAGAAACATGCTAATAACTTGTCAGTCATGCTAATGTCATGTAAATAACAGGTTAATCATGTTAGAAACATGCTAGCAACTAGCTAGTCAGGCTAGAAACATGCTAATCATGCTAGAAACATGTTAATAACTTGTCAGTCATGCTAATGTCATGTAAATAACAGGTTAATCATGCTAGAAACATGCTAGCAACTAGCTAGTCAGGCTAGAAACATGCTAATAACTTGTCAGTCATGCTAATGTCATGTAAATAACAGGTTAATCATGCTAGAAACATGTTAGCAAACTTGCTAATAATGCTGGAAACATGTTAGCAACTAGCTAGTCAGGCTAGAAACATGCTAATCATGCTAGAAACATGCTAATAACTTGTCAGTCATGCTAATGTCATGTAAATAACAGGTTAATCATGCTAGAAACATGTTAGCAAACTTGCTAATAATGCTGGAAACATGTTAGCAACTAGCTAGTCAGGCTAGAAACATGCTAATCATGCTAGAAACATGCTAATAACTTGTCAGTCGTTGCTAATGTCATGTAAATAACAGGTTAATCATGCTAGAAACATGTTAGCAAACTTGCTAATCATGCTGGAAACATGTTAGCAACTAGCTAGTCAGGCTAGAAACATGCTAATCTTGTTAGAAACATGCTAATAACTTGTCAGTCATGCTAATGTCATGTAAATAACAGGTTAATCATGCTGGAAACATGTTAGCAACTAGCTAGTCAGGCTAGAAACATGCTAATCATGCTAGAAACATGTTAGCGACTTGCTAATTATGCTGGAAACATGTTAGCAACTAGCTAGTCAGGCTAGAAACATGCTAATAACTTGTCAGTCATGTTAATGTCATGTAAATAACAGGTTAATCATGCTAGAAACATGCTAGCAACTTACTTATCATGATAAAAACATGCTAATGACATGCTAGTAACTAGCAAATCATCCCAGAAACATGTTAATAACTGTTAATACATTCTAATCATGTTAACAACATGCTAATCATCTAATCTATCTATATTAAGTTCAAAATTGTAAGCTTTTACATCTGCTTTAAAATTTCAAGCTAGGCTTTCTCAAGCCAACCTAAAGTGTCTTGACAAACTTTATCTAGTTTACTTGTGCAACACTCCAATATTTAGCAATGTTAGCTGTGTCCGTTTATCCCACACACGACTCATGCAACCGACCACAGTTGCTTAAAAACCCTAAAACATGAAGTTACTTCTGAGCATGATCTGAGAGGTTTGACAGAATCACATTCAGACATTTACAGTGAAGAAACTCGGCGTAGGATCATCAGATCATATCACAGACTGACATCCAGAGGAGCAAGTGTTTGACGTTCAGGTTACCGTAAAAGTGAACATGCCAAACATCAAACACTCGTGAATCATTTTCAGCCAAAGGCACTTCCTCCTCTTTATCTTATAATTAGCTTGAATCAGGAAGTCATCATCAGATATCAAAGGAATCTTAAAATTATCTGCTTGGTTGAGTCATTACAAGTGTACTGATCAAATCTGTGACCCTGCACCACAAAAGCAGTCATAAAGGTAGTTTTATACCAAAAAGTAAGCTTTCCATTGATGTATGGTTTGTTAGGAGAGGACAATATTTAACTGAGATACAATTTGTAATCTGAAGGTGCAAATAAAATCAAAATATTGAGAAAGTCGTCTTTAGTGTTGTTCAATGCATGTTACTATTCAACAATTAAGTTTTGAGATACACTACAGTTCAAATGTTTGGGGTCAGTAAGACTTGTAATAGTCTTTAAAGAAGTATCTTATGCTCCTCAGGGCTGCATTTATTTGATTAAAAATGCAGAAAAAAACAGTAATATTGCAAAATGTTTTTACAACATAAAATAGTGTTTTTTATTTGAACCTATTGTAAAATATAATTTATTCCTGTGATGAAAAGCTGAGTTTTTATCAGTTGTTACTGCAGTCTTCAGTGTCACATGATCCTTCAGAAATCATTCTAATATACTGATTTATTATTAGAATTATCTTTTATCAACAGTTGTGCTGCCAAATATTTTTTGGAACCTGTGATTTTTTTTTTTTTTTTCAGGATTCTTTCATGAATAACAAGTTTAAAAAGTACAGTGTTTATTCAAATTTATTTATAACAATGTCAATTATTTATTAACATTTAATAAACTTTTAATTATTAACTTAGTACATCCTTGGTGAATAAAAGTATTAATTTCTTTATAAAAATAAAAGAAACAATAAAAATGTACTGACCCCAAACTTTTGAACGGTAGTGTATGTTATTTAATATCCTAATGATTTTTGGCATAAAAGAAAAATTGATCATTTTGACCAATATAATGCATTTTTGGCCATTGCTACAAATATACCCATGCCACTTAAAAGGTTTTGTGGTTCACATTTATTTTAAATATAATCATTAAAAAGAGTATCAGTAGATCACCTGTCTCACTGTGCTTTTAGTTGCTTCCTCATTTAAAAGTATCATTTTACCAGGAAGTGCATCTGTTAAATGCAAACAAACACTTCAAAGTGTGAAACGGCAGGGTGTGTGTGAACTGGGTAAAACAGTCTATTTTAACAAGACTTGCAGAGGTATTCTCCAACATACAGTATATGCAGTACATGCTTGTTTAAGACAAAGACTTGCATGTAAAATTAAACCGTACACACAAACCGGAATATCCCTCTCACCGGTGGAAACTAGACGCTCCACATTCATGACTGGATCTTCAGGTCATGTGTGTTTGCAGAAATACCCAGATCATGAACAGAAAAAAACTTGAGAGCATGAATCCTAATCCAAAGCACATACTAACCAAATATAGATGGGTGTAAACTGTAACTTGTAGTTTAAGGTCATAAAAAGTCTAAATATAAGAGGGATCATGCAAAATGCATGTTATTGTTTATTTAGTACTGACCTAAGGAAGATATTTCACATAAAAGATGTTTACATATAGTCCACAAGAGAAAATAAAAGTTTCAAAAGTTTCAAAAGTTTACATCCCCTTGGTTCTCAATACTGAGTTGTTACCTGAATGATCCACAGCTGTGTGTTTTTGTCTAGTGATAGTTGTTCATGAGTCGCTTGTTTGTCCTGAACACTTAAACTGTCTGCTGTTCTTCAGAAAAATCTGTTTCTGTTGGTTTTCCAGCATTTTTGTGTATTTGAACCCTTTCCAACAATGACTGTATGATTTTGAGATGCATCTTTTCACACTGAGGACAACTGAGGGACTCATATGCAACTATTACAGAAGGTTCAAACACTCACTGATGCTCCAGAAGGACAAAACACGCATTAAGAGCCGGGGGTGAAAACTTTTGAACCGAATGGGGATGTGTGCATCTTTCTTATTTTGCCCCAATATCATATTTGTTTTTATTCAGTACTGCCCTTCAGAGGCTATAGTGGATATTTATATGTTTCCCATAAGATAAAATAAGTTACATTTACCCTGATATTCAAATTTCAAAAGTTTTCACCCCCGGCTCTTAATGCGTGTTTTGTCCTTCTGGAGCATCAGTGAGTGTTTGAACCTTCTGTAATAGTTGCATATGAGTCCCTCAGTTGTCCTCAGTGTGAAAAGATGCATCTCAAAATCATACAGTCATTGTTGGAAAGGGTTCAAATACAAAAAATGCTGAAAAACCAAAGAATTTGTGGGAAGAACAGCAAACACTTTAACTGTTCAGGACAAACAAGGGACTCATCAACAACTATCACTAAACAAAAAACACAGCTGTGGATCATTCAGGTAACAACACAGTATTGAGAATCAAGGGGATGTAAACTATCTCTTGTGGACTATATGTAAACATATTTTATGTGAAACATCTTATTCAGGTCAGTACTAAATAAACAATAGCAAGCATATTGTATGATCCCTCTTATTTTGCAGATTCTGCAAGGGGGATGTAAACTTTTGACTTCAACATTATATTTAAAAAGCCAGTGTACTTTTTGTTTTCTATTACTAGTGTTTACTCACACCGCTACTGATCATTCATTTCTGAACAGGTTTTTTCTTTGTAAACTCTCAATTCGTATCTGACTGTACAGTTTAACAGAAGGAGAGAAAGCGGTTAGTGAGAAGTGAAACCAATGCTGTGTTTGGGATTGTGAGCTTATGTTGGCACTTAAGTTTTCAAATCCTATAAAGCTGAGACACACACACACACACACACACACACACACACACACACACACACACACACACACACACACACACTCATGACTCATTCTCACCCCTCCTGCATCTGACTGACCGTCATTGTTACTCAGCCCATGACCCTTGACCTCTGAGTGCATCAGCAGTTGAACCTTAGGCTTCAGACTCAGTATGAGTCAATAAGATCGTTCAATGGAATTTTGAGGTTAAATTAAACCAGACAGTATTTGTGGACTACTGTAGTGAAATACAAAGTAATTTTGATAATCATTTTAAATAATAATAATTATTAATTTTTATCGGTATATTTTGTGTTAAAATCTAGTCATACTGTGCGAGGAAAATATTACATTTAATATTTAAAAAAATTTTAATCAAATAATTGTTTTCAAAAATTAAAGAACTGGCATTTTACATTTATTTTAGAAAATATTTTTTAAAAAGTAAATTATGAGAAAAAAAATAAGTAGAGAATTAAGTGCATTTTTTTTAAGTGCACACATTAACTTTGGCAGCACTAAAAAATACATTAAATTTAAAATATAAAATATACATTTCATATTAAAAATTAAATAATTATTAAACATAATTAAAAGAAAATGAAAATTTATATTATATTATATTATTATAAATATATTATTGAGATCAGTAAAAAGTCTTTTATGCTTATCAAGGCTGTATTTATTCAAGTTATTACAGTATAAAACAATGTTTTTAAAAGCTGAATTTTCATCCAATTTTTACTCGAGTCTTAAGTGTCACGTGATCCTTCAGAAATCATTCTAATATGTTGATTTATTATTAGAATGATCTAATTTAACACATTCTTGGTGAAAAAAGCATTAATTTCTTTCTGAAAAGAAAGAATAAAAACTTCCTGACACCAAACTTTGGAAAAGTAGTGTATATTGTTAGAAAACCTTTCTATTTTAAATAAACGCTGTTCTTTTTAACCTTTTATTTATTAAAGAATCCTGAAAAAAGTATTGCAGATTTAAAAAATAAAAAATAAATAAGCAGCACAACTGTTTCCAATAATAAATCAGTATATTAGAATGATTTCTGAAGGATCATGTGACACTGAAGACTGCAGTAATGATGCTGAAAATTCAGCTTTGCATCACAGAAATAAATTATACTTTAAAATATATTCACATTGAAAACAGTTATTTTGAATTGCAATAATATTTCACAATATTACATTTTTTTCTGTATTTTTGTTTAAATAAATGCAGCCTTGATGAGCAGAAGAAACATCTTTACAAAACATTAAAAAAAAAATCTTTGATCTATTTACGTTAGGAATTTACAAAATATCTTCAAGGCGCATGATCTTAATATCCTAATGATTTTTGGCATGAAACAAAAATGAATAATTTTGACCCATTCAATGTATTTTTGGCTATTGCTATAAATATACCCGTGTTACTTAAGACTGGTTTTGTGCTCCAGGGTAACATTTAATTAATATATCTCAAGTGCCTCAACTTTGGCAGTCCTAAAAATAAATTAGCAAATAGATAAAATCTCTCAAAGTTTCCACAGACCTCCTACCAAAGTCTTACGGCCCCCAGTTTGAAAACCCCCTGTTTTAGTATCATAAGTCACAAACAACAGAAGCCGTCTTACTGCCATAAACTGTACATTACATTAACAAACACATTCAATTCCAGAAAACCACGAGGAGGAGTATAAAACTTCTCTGCAATTAAAGGCCATGAAACACTTCACAGCCTCTATAAAACATTCTGCTCAGAACAACACATTAGACTGAAACAGGATGAAAACAGCAAACAAGCGTCTCAGTTGTGGTTAACGTCTCTCTGGCGCATGCTTACAAACTCACACTAACTCACATGGTGTGAAGTTTTGACCAGCTAATCATCAACTCGACAACTCGCTCGAGAGACGGATGGTGCATCTACTGCTCGACATTTACACAGCTGATTATTTTTCATCTTTCTTAGAAGAAAACAAACATAACTCTAGGTATTTGTTCAATACAGTGGCTAAATTAATGAAGAATAAAGCACCAACAGGCACTGAACTTTCCCAACAGCCTTTATGAACTATTTTACTACCAAGATAGACACTATTAGAGATAAAATTGTAACTATGCAGCCATCCGCTACAGTATCACATCAGATAATGCTATAGATCTCCTGAGGAACAATTCCATGCATTTTCAACTATAGGAGAGGAAGAGCTGTACAAACTTATTAAATCATCTAAACCGACAACATGTATGTTAGACCCTACTAAAAGAGGTACTTCTAGAAGTCATAGATCCTCTTCTGAATATTATTAATTCGTCACTATCGTTAGGATATGTCCCCAAAACTTTCAAACTGGCTGTTATTAAGCCTCTAATTAAAAACCCTCAACTTGATCCCAATGAATTAAACAATTACAGACCAATTTCGAATCTCCCTTTTCTGTCAAAGATACTAGAAAAGGTAGTGTCCTCACAATTGTGTTCTTTCTTAGAGAAAATGGTATGTGTGAGGATTTCCAGTCAGGTTTTAGACCATATGTGACCCTGGACCACAAAACCAGTCATAAGGTTAAATTTTACAAAACTGAGTTGTATACATCATATGAAAGCTCAGTAAATAAGCTTTCTATTGATGTATGGTTTGTTAGGATAGGACAATATTTGGCCAAGATACATCTATTTGAAAATCTGGAATCTGAGGATGCAAAAAAAATCGAAATACTGAGAAAATCACCTTTAAAGTTGTCCAAATTAGGATCTTAACAATGCATATTACTAATCAAAAATTAAATTTTGATACATTTACAGTAGGAATTTTACAAAAAATCTTCATGGAACATGATCTTTACTTAATTTCCTAATGATTTTTGACAAAAGAAAAATCAATAATTTTGACCCATGCAATGTTTTTTTGGCTATTGCTACAAATATACCCCAGCGACTTAAGACTGGTTTTGTGCTCCAGGGTCACATATCATAGCGCTGAGACGGCTCTTATTAGAGTTACAAATGATCTTCTCCTGTCATCCGATCGTGGATGCATCTCTCTATTAGTGCTACTGGATCTTAGTGCTGCATTTGATACTATTGACCACAATATTCTTTTAAATAGACTTGAAAATGATGTTGGCATTAGTGGTAGTGCATTGGCTTGGTTCAAATCGTACTTATCTGACCGGCATCAGTTCGTAGCAGTGAATGACGAGGTATCATATCAATCACAAGTGCAGTATGGAGTACCTCAAGGCTCAGTATTAGGGCCATTACTTTTTACGCTTTACATGTTACCCTTGGGAGATATCATCAGGAAACATGGTGTAAGCTTTCACTGTTATGCTGATGATTCGCAGCTCTATTTTTCTTCACGGCCCGGCGAAACATACCAATTTGAAAAACTAACAATGCATAGTTGAAATAAAAAAAATTGGATGGCAAGAAATTTACTGCTAAATTCTGAAAAAACAGAGGTGTTAATTATTGGACCTAAAACCTCCGCATGTAATAACCTAAAACACAGTCTAATACTGAATGACTGCTCTGTCAATTCGTCGTCATCAGTCAGGAACCTAGGTGTGCTATTCGATAGCAATCTCTCCTTTGAAAGCCACATTTGCAAAACCGCATTTTTTCATCTAAAAAAATATATCGAAATTACGACCTATGCTCACGATGTCAAATGCAAAAACGTTAATTCATGCGTTCATGACCTCAAGGATAGATTATTGTAATGCTTTATTGGGCGGTTGTTCTGCACGCTTAATAAACAAACTCCAGCTGGTCCAAAATGCAGCAGCTAGAGTTCTTACTAGAACTAGAAAGTATGACCATATTAGCCCGGTTCTGTCAACACTGCATTGGCTCCCTATTAAACATCGTATAGACTTCAAAATCTTGCTAATTACTTATAAAGCCCTGAATGGTTTAGCTCCTCAGTACTTGAGCGAGCTCTTATCATATTATAGTCCCTCACGTCCGCTGCGTTCTCAAAATTCTGGCAATTTGATAATACCTAGAATATCAAAATCAAGTGCGGGCGGCAGATCTTTTTCTTATCTAGCGCCCAAACTCTGGAACAATCTACCTAACACTGTTCGAGAGGCGGACACACTCTGTCAGTTTAAATCTAGATTAAAGACCCATCTCTTTAACCTGGCCTACACTTAATACATTTCATAATCCAAATCCGTTAAAGGATTGTTAGGCCGTGTTCACACTTGAAATTACCTTTGTCCTTTTTTGACAAGAAAAAGTTGACTAGGGCGTTTTTTTGGTTAAAAAAAAAAAAAAAAAAAGCTGGCAGAGTTCTGTTACAAAAAGCAGCCGAGTGCGTCTTTTGTCGCTATAACAACAGCTGCAACAGTAGCGTAGTGCTGTGTGGTGAAGAAATGTCAAGAAAGAGCCTCTTTGTGATGTATATTATGATAGAGTTGTTTACTCATATCATATAAATCCTTGTGCTCCGAAACTAGTACGATAAGTTTATCTACCGGCAACTTCTCCATTTTTTCTTGTTGTTTTTGTTGTTATGGAAACGATAGGTCCCGCTACTCGCTTGTCATTGGTCAGCTGTCAAAAAAGCGCTTGACGTAGGGCGTTTTCTTCAACTTAAAAAGACGCTCTGAGCCGCAAAAAAAAAAGACGCCGGCGGTGGCGTTTAAAAAAAGCGCTAGGGCTTTTTTGAAAAGACGGTTTACTCCATAGGATTAGAATGTAAAACAGACGCTGGCAGTTTGAAAAAGGACGGCAAGTATGAACACGGCCTTAGGCTGCATTATTTAGGTAAACCGGAACCAGGGACACTTCCTATAACACCTGATGTACTCGCTGCACCAGAAGAAGAATGGCATCTATGTAGGGCTGTGCAATATGGACAAAATAATCATACTGAGATTTTTTTGAATGAATATTGCGATTGCGATTTTATTTGCGATTTTTTTTTTTTGCTTTTTCAAACAAGCTACATACATTCTAAATGTATTCAGTGCGCAAGAAGTGCATAAAACATTTCACCATGAAATAACGTAGTATTAAGTTTAATAAACAAAACTGTAGTAAAATTGTCTTTAAAACAGACAACATAAAATAAATCAGCCATTTTACTTTTTTCCCCCGGTACTTTAGCCTACTTTGTGCAATAACGAATACATTCATCTCAGTGGAAAAATAAGTCCAAAACTCTCTATTTTAACATTTTGAGGGTTCTAAAATCTTTTTTTTTTTTTTTTTTTTTTTAGAAATTCTTATGTGTTTTAATTTTTCTGATAATGAAAGAGCATAAACATTTATTTATTTTTAATCAAAAAAAAAAAAACCTTTTAATTTTTGTTAAACAAACAGAAATTTACTGTTAAAATCAATGCGTGGAAGAAAAATTATATTCAGTTTAAAACGTTTAAATAATAATTAAGTGGTTAATCTTGTTGTAATATTTTTTATCATATATATTGTTTTAAGTAATTTATTTAAATAGGAATATATAAACACCTACATTATACTGAACAAAAGTAATACAGGACTAATATTGTTCTGTTTCATGTTAAACCGTACTTTTATTTTGACAGGTTGCAGTGAAGTTTCTGTGTGTACAGTATGATGTGATGCTAGTTTTCTCAAATGAAATGGTAAAAGTGAAACTCACAGCAGTTTTGGAGATTGAGTTTATCTGTTCATGTGAGATGCAAATGCCAAAAATTAGCGGGAGCGTCACGTGTGCTTCAGTCTGCATGTGGTAAAGAAATAAAACGCGTCTCCACCATTCATACATACAGAAGCAAACCAAACATGCAGGACTCATATTAAAATTCATATTGTCTTTTTGCATTTCAGTTTTCACAGACACTAGTCCATATCATGATTTGAATTAAGTGACAGACCAACTTTTGATTTATTAATCCAAAAATCGACGAATTACGTGGCATTCCGCGCTATAGTAGATTAGGTTTTTATGAATGGAGTCCGCGATCCAGTCCGTGTTTTCGCGGAGGAGACATTGTAATCACGCGACCATGAAGAGACAGAAATTACATGCCTTAGTGTAAATAAGATAAATAACATAAGGCTATTTAGTATGTTTAATAAAAGAACTATGTCTAGACCTGTTCTATAGGAAAGATAACCTTAAATGACTTCCATTGTGATGTGGCGCTATATCGAAAATAAAATGAACTTGACGTTCAAGGGGGGCGGGGGTGCCGTTGGGGGGATAGATAAAATCGCAGCCTTATGCGGTTTAGAAATCGCATGTGCTTAAATCGCGATTTTTTTGCGATTGCGATTAATTGCACAGCCCTACGCTAATATTAGTATCTTTCCTTCTTATTCCGAGGTCACCGTAGCCACCTGTATTCAGATCAGACGGTCACTGCAGTCTCCTGGATCTAGTCCGTGCCCATCAGCCTCCAGAGATATCCTCTACAGCCCTGAATGTCAGCAGAGACCACATCAACTAGATGAGCCCCAGAGACAGATCATCAGTGAAGACCTCATCACCTAGACGGCCATCGACTCAAGACAGCGAAAACCAGATGAGTCCTCTCCAATCTGACTTTGTGGCAACATGGAACTCTTGCATCTACATTAATATTAGTCTGTTTGTTTCTTATTCCCAGCTCACCATAGCCACCAGATCCAGAGTTCATCAAGAAAGAACTCCTACCCTAAACGGCCACCGGCTCAAGCCCATGGGAACCAGATGAGTCCTCCCCAATTTGACTTTGTTGCACTATGGAACTCTTGCATTATTATTGACATTTTACTTCATTATTTTAATACTGTAAGGTTGCTTTGACACAACTTGTATTTGTAAAAAGCGCTGTATAAATAATCTTGACTTGACAGCTTGCTCACCAACAGGCCATCCAAGGTGCAGTGAATGGGTGCCGTCAGAATGAGAGTCCAAACTGCTCATAAAAACATCACAATAATCCACACCACTCCAGTCCATCAGTTAACATCTTGAGAAGACAAAAGCTGAAACAAATCCATCATTAAGATGTTTTGAACTAAAATACGAGTCCATAATCAATAATAATGAACACTTCCTCCAGTAAAAAAGTGGACTGGCCTAAATCAGGAGAGAAATCTGCACAGATCAAGCAGCGTTTACAATCCAAAACAGCTCTAAACAAATATGTGGCTGGATTTTGTTGTGAGAAACAAAGGGAGATGGACTTTTTCACTGGAGGAAGAGTTATTGTGGATTATGGTTTGAAGTTATTGTGATGTCTTTATCAGCCGTTTGAACTCTCATTCTGACGGCACCCATTCACTTCAGACAATCCACTGGTGAGACAGCGATGGAATGATATATTTCTACAAATCTGATGAAGAAACAAACTCATCCTAATCTGATATCACACTAATAAACACAGAACACAATTTAGCGATGCCAAAAAAGATGTTTATTAGATCGACAGAGCTGTTCTGGAACTGAAACAAGAGAACTACCACTTCTGTTAATCTGCAAAATAATCACCAAATTATATCCAAATATCACCCGTTTATCCCGACCATGATCATAAAGAGAACAGATCGCTGTTTGTTTCTCATCATGTGCTCCTGCTGATGTAATCGCATTTAAAAATGTTTGATTAAACGCTGATGTGACAAATAAAAAGGCAAATTAGACATAATTCACAGGGAACTGGAAGTGTTGACGAACACTCGCTGAAAGAAACGCTGGACTGAGCCGCTTCAGTGTTTCCAACAAACATCAACCTGATTAACATTCCAGCCACATCACAGGACTAGTTAACCCCTGCACACACACCTCACACACATCTCCATTATGAGCGTTAAAGGAACTGAAATCGTCCCGTGCATGCAGAGCACGACTGTAGTGCACTAGTATTAGTGCTGTATCTCTTTAAGAACTCTATTAGTCGAGCCACAACGCCTGTGAAATCCTGTGGTTTGAGACCACATCCCTCAAACACACACACGTTAACCCTCTGCTATTGTTCGGTCATTTTAGAGCAGAAAAATAAGTGTTTTGAATTTTTAAAAATCACTACTTCATCTGAATAATATGAAACTCGATGACTTTTATGACAGTCAATATGTGAGCACAAAAAAAAATTGTGGACCTGATTTGAAAAAGCTAAATAGTTGTTTAAAAAAAATAGTCACACTTGTTGTTCGAGGTCAAAAATGGCCGCCATTGGAAATGGATGAAAAATATGCAAAAATACAAAAAATCTGTATAAAGGTGCAAAGCAATGAAGAGGTGAGACTCCTAAATATCAAGAGTATAAAACAGAGACATTTCAAAACAAAATTTCAAACAAAAAAATTTTATGATATAAAAAATTCGGAGAAATAAAGTCACAATTGTGTGAAATAAAGTCAAAATGTAGTGACATAAACTCGCATTTTTTAATACAGACAGAATTGCATCATACAACTCGCAATTGTGAGAAATAAAGTCGATATTGTATGACAAACACAATTTTGCAAAAAATAAAGTCGCAATTTCATGATATAAACTTGCATTTCTAAGAAATAAAGTCAGAATTGTGTGATAAACAATTCTGCTAAATAAAGTCGCAATTTTGTGATATGAATTCACATTTCTAAGAAATAAAATGAGAATTGCATCATATAAACTCGAAATTATGAGAAGTAAAGTTGCAATTTCGTGATATAAACTCACATTTCTATTTTCTAAGGATTAAAGTCAGAATTGCATGATATAAACAATTCTGCTAAATAAAGTCGCAATTGCGTGTTATAAAGTTAGAATTCTGAGATATAAATTCGCAATTCTATCAATTTTTTTCTCCTCAGAAAAAAAGTCAGATTTGCGAGATACAAAGTCGCAATTGTGAGAAAAAGTCAGTTATCTTGCAATTCTGACTTTATTTCTTGCAATTGTGAGTTTATATCCGGCAATTCTGACTTTAACTCGCAACTGTGCGTTTATATCTCAGTTCTGAGAAAAAAAGTCAGAATTGCTTGTTTATATGACGCAATTCTCAGAAAAAAAGCCAGAGCTTTAATACTAATCTGACTTTAAAAACTGTCATTGTCTCTATTTTTAAATGAAATACTACCATCATTGAAAAATTATATAAAAATCTTAAAAAAAAAAAAAAAGTATTATTTTCAATAGGAAAAAATTGATCATAATTATTACATAAATATTAATTAGTAGCACCACGAAATTCTCTCAAAATACAAAATTAACAATAAAAAAAATAGTATGGAACAAAAATACCAAATACCTTGATTTTACCAAGAATAAAATAAAAAAAGAGGCAGAGCTTTACTACTAATCTGACTTTAAAAATTGTCATTGACTCCATTTTAAAATGAAATACTGCCATCATTGACAAAAAATATAAAAAAATCTTAAAATAAAATATTTTGTATTGTTTTCAATGGGAAAAAATTGTTCATAATTATGTCATAAATATTAATTAGTACCACGAAATTCTCTCAAAATACAAAATTAACAATAAAAAAATAGTATGGAACAAAAATACCAAATACCTTGATTTTACCAAGAATAAAATAAAAAAAGAGGCAGAGCTTTACTACTAATCTGACTTTAAAAATTGTCATTGACTCCATTTTAAAATGAAATACCGCCATCATTGACCAAAAATATAAAAAAAAATCTTAAAATAAAATATTTTGTATTGTTTTCAATGGGAAAAAAATTGTTCATAATTATGTCATAAATATTAATTAGTACCACGAAATTCTCTCAAAATACAAAATTAAAAATTAAAAATATTATAGAACAAAAATGAATTAAGTTGATATTACTTAAAATAAAAAAAGTTGCTTTTCAGGTGTCCCCTTACTTTTGACCAGGAACAACACAAGTGTGACTCCTAAATGAACAACACCAGAGGGTTAAACATACCTAGTGCTGTCAGACTCACTCACACACTGGAGTTTCCTTCATGCTCAACAAGTGCATCTGAACACACACACACACACACACACACACACACACACACACACACACACACACACACAAACACATATTGAGCATTTACTGCTTAAAGAGACAAACATTCCAGCAACTGAGCAACCAGACAGAAAAACAGAAACACAGGGAAACACAGAAAACCTGAGGGACGGACAGAAAGACAGAAACACTAAGAGAGGGACTGAGAAACAGATACGAACAGACAGAAAAACGACTGAAATGTGAATTAGAAAATAACCTCACAGCCTCAGAGTCTTTTCTCACACTTTCAACGAAAGAATTTACATTTGCAGCGTGATTTCTAGCCGAGGAAATATTTCAGAGCCTTACTGAAATAACACGGACCCACAATCATCTGCACATTCACCAAAGAAATGTCGTGTTTTACAGTCAGGAAACTCTATTTTTAAAATAAGATGGATGTTTTAGAGTTTTTCGTGTTTGTGGGGCTGCAGGAGAATCACGTGCAGAGATTTGCTCGAGTTTGTTGATAAAATCATCGACGCGTTTTTGAGTAAATTCCGCGTACTGACTGAAAAACGCTCAAAACGCGTTGAAGTTGAACAAAGTAATAAAACATAAGCTTACAAACGGTGTTTCTGATTAATATGAATGATTTCCACACTTACCGACGCGGCTGTGGCAGGACTTCAGCTTGTTTTTATCGCTCCGATTTTTGTTGTTTTTCTCCGGATGGTTGTATGTTAGTCCGGGCTTGTTTCAGACGCTCCAATCCACTGAAACACTCAGAAAAAACCTGTAAGAAACTTCCGTAGGCGGCGCGTCACATGAGCGTGTGAAACTCCACAGCAAGCGACTGATTTGACGCGACGCGACGCGAAGGGCGGCAAATAGCGGTTGCTATGATACACAACGGTTACATTGTTCACAAATGTTCAGGGGGCGCGCGGCGGCCCAGAGCATGAAAACACTACAGAGACGCACTGAAACCTCACGACGCGTTTGTTTGGTTTGACACATT
>NC_133374.1:2650547-2683047 GCF_049309525.1 Garra rufa
ACAAAAATGTAAAAAAAGACCACATTTATATATATTATTTTAAATATTATTTATTAATTATATATAATTCTTTGTTTCTCTAAATTATGTATTATATATAATTTATATTAATTGATTTTATTTTAATTTTTTCCTGTTAATTTAATTCAATTCAATCAAAAACATTTTAAAAATTATTTTATAATTTAGATATTTTTTATTTTTTTTTACTTTAACAAAAATGTAAAAAAAGACCACATTTATATATATTATTTTAAATATTATTTATTAATTATATATAATTCTTTGTTTCTCTAAATTATGTATTATATATAATTTATATTAATTGATTTTATTTTAATTTTTTCCTGTTAATTTAATTCAATTCAATCAAAAACATTTTTAAAAATTATTTTATAATTTAGATATTTTTTATTCTTAATGTAGGCTAATTTAAAAGGATTTCTGAGTTTTAAACTTATGAATAGGAAAAGTCCATATATGATATTCTGATATATTCTGGCGTTTATGAACATTTTAGTTTTATTTATCATTTATTTTACTGTTTCTAGCAGCTGTATTACACACGTTGGCCGACAGGCGGCGCTACAGGACTATAAGTGAAAATGAACCTGTGTTGTGATGAAAATATACCGCATACTGCACAGCATAAACTGCTCACTGCTGGATTTAGCATGCGGTCATTTAAGCAATGCAATCATAGTGAACTACATAATAGTTTTCATTACAATGCATGTTTATTTCAAACAGTTCTATTCTTAGAAATAAAAAAAGTGTAGCATTTGTAATCATTTTTTGTGCATAAGTGCATGTGATTATTCACGGTTGATGTCATACCTGTTTCAATTCTCAAGTTGGTCAAGCCAACCACATTGCATTAAGGGATGCTGTACATTTTCATAGTGTGCACACTATACTGCAACAACAGCACATGCTCACTAGAGAGTAGAGATCATTTCAACTGTGAGACTGAACAGAGCCTGCAGTGAAACGGTTAAGCGTCAGCTGGTTGCTACACAAACAGATATTAAGTATGTTTATCATCATCTTCATCATCATCATCATCAGTAGACAATAGTGTAGGACGAGAGTGAGTCAGAGTCTAGCAGTCGAGCGGCTGAAATGCCTCGTGTGGGCGCTTCAACAGCTCACCTCATCTGTTCATGCTGTGGGAGACTGGAGTATGTGTGTGCAAACGTGGTGAATCACGAGAATATTTAGTTATTCGTCTTGATTTTAATCCAGATTTGTGTGCTTGGAGTCATCACCAGATAATCATTAAAACAATAGGTCACCCAGAAATGAGAACGTGCTGAAAATGTGCTCACCCTCAGGACATCCAACCTTAGGATGAGTTTGTTTCTTCATCAGATTAGTAGAAATGTGTCATTCCATCACTGTCTCACCTACGGATCCTCTGGAGTGAATGGGTGCCGTCAGAATGAGAGTCCAAACATCACAATAATCCACACCACTCCAGTCCATCAGTTAACATCTTAAAAAGACAAAAAAACTGCATGTTTGTAAGAAACTAATCCATCTTGAAGACGTTTTTAACTAAAATATGAGTCTATAATCCATAATAACAAACGCTTACTTCAGTGGTCTGAATCAGGAGAGAAATCTGCACAGATCAAGCAGCGTTTACAGGACAAAACAGCTCTAAACAAATATGTGGCTGGATTTTGAGGTGAGAAACAACAGGAGATGGACTTTTTCACTGGAGGAAGCGTTATTATGGATTATGGGCTTATATTTTAGTCAAAAATGTCTTGAAGATGGATTTGTTTCTTACAAATGCGCAGCTTTTGGCTTCACAAGATGTTAACTGATGGACTGGAGTGGTGTGGATTATTTGTGTATTTCCAATGGATCCTCTGCAGTGAATGGGTGCCGTCAGAATGAGAGTCCAAACAGCTGATAAAAACATTACAATAATCCATAAGTAATCCACACCACTCCAGTCCATCAGTTAACATCTGGAGAAGACAAAAGCTGAAACAAATCCAGCATTAAAACATTTTTAACTAAAATACATTGAGTTCGTAATCCATAATAACGCTTCCTCCAGTGAAAAAGTGGTCTGGCACAGATCAAGTACCGTATACAATCCAAAACAGCTCTAAACAAATATGTTGCTGGATTTTGATGTTGGGAGACAACTGGAGGAAGTGTTATTATAGATTACGGATGACCCATCATCATATAAGGTCACATGGCACAACACTTTCTTTTGGTTGGACTGTACTGTAGTGTCCATGTGGCCTTACAGCGGCTATCTCATATAACAGGAAGTGAGCAAACACACACACAACTGTATGTTGGTGTGTGTGTGTGTGTGTGTGTGTGTGTGTGTGTGTGAGTGAGTGTCAGATTGATCTCTTCACTGTCAGCATCATCTGATCTCATTAGTGTCTAGTTTCACACTGATAATGAGTCTCTGACACTGACATGATGGACAGAGAGAGAGACAGATGAGTGAACAAAGCACAAATAAAATATTTAAGGTTGAAAATTTTCATTGTTACATTTACTGTATATTAATTCTAATTGTGTTGTTACCTGAATGATCCACAGCTGTGTTTTTTTGTTAAGTGATAGTTGTTCATGAGTCGCTTGTTTGTCCTGAACAGTTAAACTACCTGCTGTTCTTCAGAAAAATCTGTTTTTGTTGGTTTTCCAGCAATTCTGTGTATTTGAACCCTTTCCAACAATGACTGTATGATTTTGAGATCCATCTTTTCACACTGAGGACAACTGAGGGACTCATATGCAACTATTACAGAAGATTCAAACACTCACTGATGGCTCCAGAAGGAAAAAAACAATGCATTAAGAGCATTTGTAATTTATTATATATAGTTAATTTATATATATATGTGTGTGTGTGTGTGTGTGTGTGTGTGTGTTTGTAGAGACAGGTTCTGAGTCACACCAGAGCTGCTGCGTCACTCTCTCCCTCTGTGTGTGTGTGTGTGTGTGTGTGTGTGTGTGTGCGTGTGCGTGTGCGTGTGTGCGTGTGTGTGTGTGTGTGTCAATCTCCTAAGCGTGTGCAGCACAAACTTCCCTGCATCTCTGATGTAAAACACACATCACAGTCTGTGTGAATGAGTGTCCGCTCAGCGCTGAATGTTTTTGCTATACTAACCATAGTTTAACCATGGTATTTGTAGTAAAACTGTGATTAAATAAAAAATAAAAAAAAACCTTGGTTACTACACTTTTATTATAGTAAAACAATGGTTAATTGTCCTCAGGGATTTGTAGTCTATTTGTGTATACTTTATTTTTCATCAGAAAAAAAGATTTGTGAATCCAATTTGAAATTCCACTCTGAATAATGATTTGCAAACCATTTCAGATCAGGACTCGGAGAGCGGATCGTGAATCATTCAATTCCAGAAACGATTCACGTACCTGCTCCAAAGTTCCTTTCTAAATAAAATGATTAAAGATTCGCAGCTTCGATCAATGATTCGCAATCCGCGATTTGAAGATCCAATCTAAATCAAATGATCTGCGATTTGAAGCACTGATCGAGAATCAAATGATTTGCGATTTGAAGTCAATATCTGGATTAAATTATTAGCGATTTGAAGATCCGATCTGAATCAAATGATTTGCGATTTGAAGATCCGATCTGAATCAAATGATTTGCGATTTGAAGATCCGATCTGAATCAAATGATTTGCGATTTGAAGATCCGATCTGAATCAAATGATTTGCGATTTGAAGATCCGATCTGAATCAAATGATTTGCGATTTGAAGATCCGATCTGAATCAAATGATTTGCGATTTGAAGATCTGATCTGAATCAAATGATTTGCGATTTGAAGATCCGATCTGAATCAAATGATTCGCAATTTGAAGTCAATATCTGGATTAAATGATTAGCGATTTGAAGATCTGATCTGAATCAAATGATTTGCGATTTGAAGATCCGATCAAGAATCAAATGATTCGCGATTTGAAGTCAATGTCTGAATCAAATGATATGCAATTTGAAGTCAATATCTGGATTAAATGATACGCAATTTTAAGCCCCGATCAAATGATTCGCGATTCCGATTTGAAGCCCAGATCTGAATCAAATGATCAGCGATTTGAAGATCCGATCTGAATCAAATCGAATATCGGTTTTACCCTGCACTATACGTGCTTCTTAAAAATCAATACAAGCAATGATGAAATTCCAAAATGAATGGCTCTTCTAATTTGATCTGGTTCTTGCTAGTGAATCGCTTGAACTGAATAATCAAAATCACGAGTTTGAATCAATCGAAGCGGCTCCAGCATAAATGACTAACTCAATTAAATCAGTCCGTCTGTTCCTCTCCTGTTCACGTCTTTAGCCATGTTTACACAACTCTGTCAGTATACTACTGGCTTAGCTTAGTTTTCACATTAACTGAAATAAGCGGGAAAAAAAACATGATCTAAGAACCATTTAAGCTTTTTTTTTAAGTAAATAATTTTGCTATATTTTATGATGTATTTTTAAATTCATTGATTACATTAAAGAAAAAAATTAGATATTAATGTGATCTTTGAAAATTATATTTTACATGTGCAAAGTTAGAGAAACTATTTTTTGCAAAAAAATAGCTGTCTTAGCCTCTTTCACAACTTACTTTCTCAGCTAATGTCATGTTGCTCATTGTGAAATGAAAGGTCAGAAAGTCAGAACAAGTAATCTTTCCCCATGTTTTCACTAAAATAACTCTAAACATTCAAACACGTTTTCTTGTCGACCCGACATCTTTCTCTAATAGTTGCTGTAATAAACAAAAGACTCAAGGCAGAGCTCCAAAAACACAGGCAGTATTTTTTTAATTCTTCGTTACTACATTCATTCATTCACTGAACTCTAGTGTCGTACAGCAGATCGACGTCAGCGCCCTCTGTGTGTCTGGAGACAAACTGCATGCGTACATAAGGTCAAAGGTCAGAAATTATGTCATAAATCAAAATCATTTACATCTGTGTAATCAAATTTACTGTAATCTGCATTCAGCACTTCATTGGGCTGCTCTGACAGAGAATGGAGCTCAGAACCGCTCACAGATGTGTATGGTGACGGATGAACGCGTGTCAGTTGTTTCCCTCGTCATCGCTGTGTTCGGCGCGCTCGTCTTTGCTCTCGCTGAGTGAGCTCTCGTCGATGTTCTCCAGCGATTCGGCGTGTTGGATGGTGAGTTCGGACATCGGGATGCTGGACAGCGGGTTCTGCTCCGGGAACAACCACGGCTTAAAACCCGGACTGTGCTTCTGCTTCCACTCGGGATACCGAAGACACGCTTTACTGATGCGCTTCATTGCCTGAGACACACATACACACGCAAAATAATTAAACAAACAATGGAAAAATAGAAAATAACACTGGAAAATGAGTTTCAATAATTCTAGATTCAAATCAATCATTTAAAACAAACTAAATTTGAATAAATTATAAAACATGATTACAATAAATGTTACGATTTTAATATTGTAACTATTATTTTCGATTCAATAAATAAAATAATAAAAATGATGCTAAAAATTCATTTAAAAAGAATTAATACACACTTAGCATGTTATCAACATAACCCCTAAAAATATAGAAAAACTGAATATCCAAAAGACACATTTAAGGGTTTATTATATTGCACTTTATCTATTTGCACATGTAGATTTCAAGTATAGCACTTTCTTTGAAAGTTTCTTTCTCCACTTCAGCAGCACTTATATACACCAAAACTTAGAGGTTTATTCCCATCTATATTGTGAAGGTTTTTACTGAAGGATTTGTTTATATATCATTCAAACTGCTTTTTACAATATTTTATACCTAAAAACATGGAGAAAATGCAGTTTTTTAAAGGCATTGAGTTTGTTTCTCCACTTCAGCAGCACTTATATACACCAAAACTTACAGGTTTATACCTCTCTATATTCTAAAGGTTTTTACTGAAGGGTTTGTTTAAATATCATTCACACAGTTTTTTTTCCAAAATTTTATACCTAAAAACATGGTGAAAATTCAGTTTTTAAAGGCATTGAGTTTGTTTCTCCACTTCAGCAGCACTTACACCAAAACTTGGAGGTTTATTCCCATCTATATTCTGAAGTTTTTTTATTGAAGGATTTGTTCATATATCATTCACACTGTTTTTTTAACAACATTTTATACCTAAAATCACGGCGAAAAATGCTGTTTTTTTAAAGGCATCGAGTTTGTTTCTCCACTTCAGCAGCACTTACATACACCAAAACTTACAGGTTTATTCCTCTCTATATTCTAAAGGTTTTTACTGAAGTGTTTGTTTAAATATCATTCACACATTTTTTTTTTTTTTTTTTTTAAACAACATTTTATACCTAAAATCATTTTTTTAATTTGAGTTTTTTAAAGGCATCGAGTTTGTTTCTCCAGTTCAGGGCCTTAACTGGCACAAAAACACTTAGTATGTTATCAACAAAATCCCTAAGAATATTGAGATATAATTTTTTGTCATAAGTCACAACCTTATGTCTGATACAAATATTTTAATTAACAGAGGACTGAAACTGAAGAGCGTTTGTGTTCTTCCAGACACACACACAAACTCTCTAATTCAATCACAGACACACATTTAGACACACTGCAGCTCTTTGTCTCACTGACGTCTCAGAATGGTTGTTTGCATCATCTGTTGCTTTACTTCTGCAGTCTTCTCTCTTTAAAAATCATTTCAATTGCCCTGAAACTTTATTTACCAAAGTTGAACATCCTGCTTTAATGTTTGCCTGTATGATTCCTCATAACTGCAGTGTTGCAGTGCAAATATATTGTGTTAATTATGTCAGTGCATGTTTAATATTTCACAGGTTCTTTTGTCACTCAGTGTCTCTTTATTTATCAATCAATCAATCACTCATCTGTTTTTTCACTTGTGACGTTTCCTGGGAAAACTGATGAGCTACTTTAACACACACACACACACACACACACACACACACACACACACACACAATCGTGTCTGTCATTACGTGTGTTTGACACAGGGTTAATTCTGTTAGGAATAAAGAACCATCAGAGAGCAGGATGAATGAGTGTAAGAATAAACAAGTGTAAGGATGGAATGAACTACTGGACATTTTACTCACTTTAGGCGCCAAGAACTGGGAAGACTTGTTAACAACCCACTTGGGAAGAGAACCTGAGAGAGACACAATGAAAGATCTAGTTTATAATTTAGACAAAGCAAAAACGAGAATGAAAAATAATAATATATAAAATAAATAAAGCATAAAATAATGTTAAAAATGAAGTATAAAAATAAATAAACAAATAATAAACTATGAAAAATATGGTAAATATTAAATATACTAAATTAGAAATTAACCGGTTAAAATAAATACATTTTTAATAATGGTTAAAATAAATATAAAAATGAATAATACAAATTACATTAAAAAGTAAAAAAAAAAAAAGTAAATTAATTAATAATAATAATAATAATAATAATAATAATAATTAATTAATTAAAATTAAAAGTGCATGCAAATGCGTGTGCAAGCATCACCTTTCGGGTCCACCTGTGCCAGGTATGTTAAGGTGCAACTGGTTGGACCGGTGCGTTGGATCAGGTATCCTGTCTGGATGGAAACGGCTCTCACCAGATCCTTCTTAGGAGGGTATTTCTGAAACACAACACACACAATCAATCAATAAATCAATCCATAAATCACACATCTAGATCAGACTGGAATGACACTCAGTACAGCATCACTATGAGCTCTCATTCTACATCCCATAATGAACGAAATGACACTCTGGACTCTGTGTGTGTGCCTGAGAGAGAGACAATGAGAAGAACAGGAGATAAACCAACACATGACCCTCTCTCTCTGTTTCTTTCTCAGTGATGACAGTCAGATCAATGCAGTGTGGAGCTGCAGCAGACCAGTCTGATCATGTGACTACAGATTCCACAACTTTATGAGACACACACATATCTGTACAGGATCAGAGTGACACACTCCAGCTGTTGTAGTCAACACAGACCATCATCACATCATTAGTAACGATCAGAAGATCGTTAGCAGCAGAATCATTACTGTCCTGACGGTCACACTAACACACGTCACTGCTGAACACTGACCGTACATGTGAATCAATGCAGCGTTGCACACTCAATCATGAGCAGAACAGCACAGCCATTGCCAAACTTTAAGCAAACATATTTTTGTGAAGTCTGAGTCTCATTTCAGACTAGTTGAAAGAAAACATCCAGAAAACACATTTAAGTGTTTATTATAATGCACTTTATCTATTTGCACCTGTAGATTTTAAGTACAGTACATATCTTTAAAAGTTTCTCCACTTCAGCAGTACTTACATACACCAAAACTTACAGTTTTATTCTGCTCTATATTCTGAACTTTTTTACCAAAGGATTTGTTCATATATTATTCACACTGATTTATACAACATTTTATACCTAAAAACATGGTAAAAATACAAATATTTAAAGGTTTTGAGTTTGTTTCTCTACTTCTGCAGCACTTACATAAACCAAAACTTACAGTTTTATTCCTCTCTATATTCTGAAGGTTTTTGCTGAAGGTTTTGTTTATATATGATTTGTCCTAATTTATACGATATTTTATTCATTAAAAACATGGCGAAAAATGCAAATATTAGAAGATTGAGAGTTTGTTTCTCCACTTCAGCAGCACTTAAATACACCAAAACTTACAGTTTTATTTCTCTCTATATCCTCAAGGTTTTTGCTGAAGGGTTTGTTCATATATCATTCACACTGATTTATACAACATTTTATACCTAAAAGCATGGTAAAAATACAAATATTTAAAGGTTTTGAGTTTGTTTCTCCACTTCTGCAGCACTTACATACACCAAAACTTATAGTTTTATTCCTCTCTATATTCTGAAGGTTTTTGCTGAAGGTTTTGTTTATATATGACCTAATTTATAGAACATTTTATTCCTTAAAAACATGGCAAAAATGCAAATCTTTAAAGATGGTGAATTTTTTCAATTCAGCAGCACTTAAATACACCAAAACTTAGTTTTATTCCTCTATATTCTGAAGGTTTTTACATGGTAAAAATTAATTTTTCTTGACAGAATTTTCAGATTTATGGAGAGATAGCATATTTAATTTGCATATTATAACATTTCAAAAAACATTATGAAGTATAATAAAGTAGTATATCAATTACACAAAACTAAAACAGCATCACTCACAGCGTGTTTGACGGAGTAGTTCATGATGATGTAATCATTGCCTATGGGCAGCCAGGAGCGCAGGGTGATGACATCACGGTTTTTCAGTGGTTTAGGACACTTCCCTAAAAAGGATAAACGCTTAGCATGAGCGACACCATCATTGAGCTAATGTTCATTTCATGAACACAAAGTAAATAGCATATTTTGATTTTTAAAGACCAACTCCACACAGTGGCAGTACTTACAGGAGTAATAGCCCACATCTGCATTGACCGTCAGTTTGCCGATGTCGAACGTCTCAATGACATTCGCATCCCATTTCCGCCGATACTCGATGTCGTGGAGCACGTCGTACATGGTCTCAGCTGGGATGTCCTTACACAGCATCCGACACTGAGGAGAGAGCAAAAGAACTACATTACCCAGAATGCATCACATTAAGTGTTAAGGAGAAACAGTCAGAAAAAAATCTAAATTTAATTAACAAATTAAATTAAAATATAAACAAAATTATACTTATTTCCACTAGTTGCTAAGTCAACATTTCTCATTTAGTTTAACAATGTACCTGAATACAGATATATAAAAAAAAGTTTGGACACACCTTCCAAACTTTTGGTCTGTACTGTATATTTTTCTGTTTATTAAAGTTTTTACTCTACATTTGTGCTGTTTTCAGTGGGTTAGAGATATTTTTTAAATATATATATATATATAAATGAATAAATAAATATTTTTAAATGGGTTTTTATATAAAAACTGCTTTTTTGTGTTAAATTCACTTTATAAAAGATCCACATTTCTAACTTTAATGATAACATGGATAATTTCACATGGTTTAGTGTAAGATTTTTGCCCATCTTTTGGAAAATCCAGTTTTAAAAGTAATTTTTTTTTTATTATTTAATTTTTTTTTTAAATAGCTATTTGCTATTTGACCACCTGAAAGAAATTTTTTCACAAGTTTTTTTCAGTTGAATTCATATCTACAGTACAGACCAAAAGTTTGGACACACTTTTTTCCAAACTTTTGGTCTGTACTGTGTATATATATATATATATATATATATATATATATATATATATATATATATATATATATATATATAAACATTACATTTTAAAACAAAAAAACAACAAAATTGTAATGTTTATATATATATAAACATTAAACATTTATATATATATATAAACATTACATTTTAAAACAAAAAACAACAAAATTACTTTTGACAAAACAAATAAAATTTAAATCTTTGGATGTTTTTTTTTTCCTGGAAATGGACCAACATATTATACTGTGCAAACATTTTTGTGAAGTAACAGTTCATATTCATGGCTGGGTCATAAAATAAAGGCTGTAATGAAGCTCGACACACATCAAGCGCCTGTGACCCTAAAACAGAAACACACGTGTGTAACTAATGACCTACATCAGGTGAAATGAGGCTGCAGTTAGTCTGATTCTGGAGTGATTTGTGAAATATTAAACCAGGCCATTAAAGTAGATCTCGTCTCAACAGCACCTGTGTTTTCTAGAGCAGCAACTAGAATGAGAAAACTACTGAAAAACAGCTGGAGGTGCAGAAATGACACACTTAAGTCTTCCTCCTACAAAACTAACTAGTGATAACAAGGGAAAAAAGGTACTGTGCTATAAAATGATGTAAAGATTTATGCAGAACAAACTTCCACAGCAGTTACAAACAGGGTCATTCTCATTAACTGAAACTATTATTTATTTATAAACTTATAAGTTTTTTTTTTTTTGCCAAGGCAACATCTCATTTTCATTTAGTTTAATTTAAACATTAAAATCCAACTGGAATTACATGAAAACTAAAACTGAAATTAAAAACAAAAACATACAAATAAAAAAACAAAAAGTAATAAATATTTAAAAAAGACAAATGCACATCAAATGACTAAAAACTTAAAAGTATATAAAAACTGAAAATACAAAAATAAAAGCTAGTTCAAAATATTAAAATCTATAATAGTATTTAAGTAATACTAAAATAACACTGACTCACAAGTTTTAATGATTAACCAGAGATCAAAAGGTTTAGAACATGTTTTATAAATAGAAATAACTTCATGCAACACTGAATTGATGTAACACAGACTCAATCCTTGACCAAAGTTTTATCTACTTAAACCACTTGTGGAAATGAAACTCATGTGAGTTAAACAAGAAAAAACGCGGTAACCTTGAGTAAAAATCCCCACAGCAGACGCTAAACTCACTACACCATAAACACTGGAAACAAAGCAAAAGAGTTGCCAAACCAAACCAAACGTAGTGAACTAGCTCTAGTATTTGAGAGTTTTAAGGAAGAAACACCAGGACAAAAGTGAAGGTCTTGTTACTCGTGTCACTTCTGAACAGGTCAATAAATCATAAAACACATTTACATACAGAAGTCCTAAACATACAGCAGAGAAGATGAAAAATGCGGAAAGGTTAAAAAAAACAATTAGATAAAATAATAAAATTCTTCTAAGTGATCTATTTGTGCCTGTAGATTTCAATTACAGTACATATATTTGAAAGTTTGTTTCTCCACTTTAGCAAAACTTACAGATTTATTGCTTTCTATATTCTGCAGGTTTCTACTGAGGGGTTTGTTCATATGTCATTCACATTAATTTTTATACAACATTTTATATCTGAAAACATGGTGAAAATGTAAATCTTTAAAGGTTTTGAGTTTGTTTCTCCACTTCAGCAGCACTTACATACACCAAAACTTAGAGATTTATTCCTCTCTATATTCTGAAGGTTTTTATAGAAGGGTTTGTTTAAATATGATTTGTCCTAATTTTTACAACATTTTATTCTTAAAAAACATGGCGAAAATGCAAATCTTTAAACATTGCGAGTTTGTTTCTCCACTTCAGCAGCACTTACATGCACAAAAACTTACAGTTTTATTCCTGTCTGTATTCTGAAGGTTTTTACTGAGGGGTTTGTTCATATATCATTCACACCGATTTATACAACGTTTTATAATTAAAAAAGGCGAAAATGCAATTTTTTTTAAGACAGTCAGTTTGTTTCTCCACTTTAGCAGCAATTACATACACAAAAACTTAGTTTTATTCCTGTCTGTATTCTGAAGGTTTTTATAAAAGGGCTTGTTTAAATATGATTTGTCCTAATTTATACAATATTTTATTCTTAAAAAAACATTGGGGAAAATGCAAATCTTTAAAGATTGTGAGTTTGTTTCTCCACTTCAGCAGCAATTACATACACAAAAACTTACAGTTTTATTCCTGTCTGTATTCTGAAGGTTTTTACTGAGGGGTTTGTTCATATATCATTCACACCGATTTATACAACGTTTTATAATTTAAAAAAAAGCGAAAATGCAAATTTTTTTTAAGACAGTCAGTTTGTTAGTTTGTTTCTCCACTTTAGCAGCAATTACATACACAAAAACTTAGTTTTATTCCTGTCTGTATTCTGAAGGTTTTTATAAAAGGGCTTGTTTAAATATGATTTGTCCTAATTTATACAATATTTTATTCTTAAAAAAAACATTGGGGAAAATGCAAATCTTTAAAGATTGTGAGTTTGTTTCTCCACTTCAGCAGCAATTACATACACAAAAACTTACAGTTTTATTCATCTCTATATTCTAAAGGTTTTCACTGAGGGGTTTGTTCATATATCATTCACACTTATTTATACAACATTTTATTCCTATACATTTTCCAACTAAATTCAAATGAATATTTACACATTTATGAAATATTACAAAATATTCGGGTATATGTGGTTGGCCTGTGCTAAACTCCAGCTCCCGCTTCTGTGATTGGTTTAGGATTACAGTGAGTGTAGTTCCTTTAAACACATTATTAGATGATTAAATGTGATTAGAAATAAGCAAATGAAATTGAAATCATCTACAGCAGCAAACGTGATCATTAATGACCTCAGAGCTGATGGTCAGTCTGTGGAGAAAGAGACAGAAGGACTGAAATGCTTGAGTGGGATTTCATGAAGCTCCACTGGGGGCCAACATCACGAGTGGGAGGACAGTCTGTGTGTGTGTGTGTGTGTGTGTGTGTGTGTGTGTGTGTGTGTGTGTGTGTGTGTGTGTGTGTGTGTGTGTGTGTGTGTGTTTCGGGGGAAGCCCAACAGCTTTGAGGAGAATCTGACATCTACAGCCGCCCACACAGAGCTGCACACTCATACATGTCTGTGTGTTCTGGTTCAGCTAAAGCAAATTATTTGATGCTTGCAGTTGTGTGTTTCATGTGTGTCCACTGACATCTATTCTTTCATCATCAGCACACACACAGAGTGAGATGGTCTCCAACTGAAGTCTTTCTGTGATCTGTGCGTTTGTTTCACCTACTAATGAGCAGAAAACGAGCCGTAAACCAGCAGCAGAAGAGTTTCTAATGCAGCGAATCCACTCTGTGATGCTCTCAAAGAAGTTTGTGCAGAAAACATTTGCCTGAAGCTCCTGAAGATAAGAAATACTCAAAGTACTGCTACATATAATGCAAATGGAAGCATGTTATCAGCCGTACGGAGACTGAAGAACATCTGAATGCTTTACAAATGCAAAGCCCTTTATAGAAATAAAAGACACCCTGTACCTCAGTTCTGGGTACAAAACTGCCCCTTAAAATCATGTATAATAGGTTTGATAATGGTTGGTTCTGTATGAGATGGTTTGTTCCAGGGAGTCTCAAGAGAGACGTCGTTCCTCCAGAGAGACATGAAGAACAAACACACACTGATCACGAGGGACGGCCGTGTTTTATCACTCACTTTCTCTTCCATTCTCATTTGGACTTCATTTATTACATCAGTTTTCTTACTCCATAAATGGCCAATGAAAGCAGATGCTGAATGTTCAGAAAACAATGCTTTACGATGTTATATGAGCCTTATGATATGTTTCATTTAAAACAATTTAAAAAAAAAATGACACAAATGCTGTTTTCTATTCTTAAAGGGACAGTTCACCAAAGATAATCATTCTGTCATCATTTGTTCAGCCTCATGTCAATCAAACCAGTGTTATTTTAGTATCGTGTCAAATATGTTAAGATGTCTAAGTCAAAAGAAATTAACAAAAGTGGTTTTATGTCTATAGAAAGCGCATTAAATGTTAGTAAGTGTCTACTTTTAAGGTTTTAAAAGATAAAATTTCAAAATTGGGTTGAAATAATGTTACATTGTCAATCAGTATAACTCAATATTTATGTAAAAATTCAAACATGCTTATTCTGACTTGTACATATTAAAAAATATCAAAGAATAAGCGACCAAGTTACATTTTATTGTTTTAAATGAGTAAAAAAAGTAAAAAAAGTAATTTGTCTTTTAATATGTCATAAATTGACTTTTGTTGTAAATATGCCTGACAAGATTGACAATATTAAGGGTATGAATACTTATGCAATCTTCTTATTTCAGTGTTTTATTTTTAATACATTTGTCAAAATTGCAAATCTGGTTTTTGCTTTGTCATTATTATGGTGTGTGGAGTGTAAATTGATGTGGGGAAAAACTCATTTAAAGCAGTTTAACATAATGCTGCAACATTTGCAAGGCACTGTATATATATATTTTTTAATTAATTATTTTCTTATTGTTTAAAAGATTTAAATTGTTTAAGTAGTTTATTATTTTCTTCATATTTCATATCCATTTCCATTTTATTTTAGTTATATATAACTTTTTGATTAGCATGTTTCTAACATGATTAAGACATTATTTACATGTCTGAAGAGCTGGGCTGAGTTTGGTGGTTCTAGCTTGAAAGCTCTAGGAGGAGTAGCGTTCAGAAATGTAGTCTAAGAAGAAGAATCATAAAAAGCATAAGTAGCAGACCAGTAGGATTCTTTCTCAATATGATGATGACAGCAATATTTATCTCTTCACTAAAGATCACTGCAGATAAACTGTGCATGTGTGTGAGAGAAAGAGAGAGAGAATATTTATTCACTGAATCAATCTCACTCGCTCTCGCTCTCTCTGGCCTTTTGTCTGCAGGCTATTGAGTATTTCTCACACTTCAGCATTTTGTGTTATTATGCTTTACTGCAGCTTCCCTCACAGGAACACTAGCCAGCGCACACACACAAACACACACTCATGCATTTACACACACACACACACACACACACACACACACACACACACACACTTGAATGCAGATTTTATAGTTGCACTTTATTCAGCAGATTCCTTCACAGAAACACAAGAGATGCTCTGCGTTATAATGGTGAGGGTCAGTTTTCATTGGAAATGAAAGGATTTTAAGTCATCAGTGATATTAGAGACAACTGAAACTCCATCTGAGAGAGATGCTGGTGTCAGAATAAAGAATACACAGAATTCATTTTTCGGTTTCAGCACTGATTCTGGAACTGAAAAACAGTCTGAAAATCCCCTGCTGCTTGACCTTCTTTAAACTGGAATACGAACCCGAGATATTTAGACGAGCTACGTAATATTTATAGGTTAATACCAAATACCAAAACTGTAATTAAAACTGAAAAATGAAAAACAACGCATTTTTTGTGGACTGTGTTGCCAAGTCTGCAGTTTTCCCGCAAAACTGGGCTAGTTTTATATTGTTGTCGCAGGATGTTTTTTTTAAGTCTGCCCCCTCAGAGTGATATTTTAACTGAGAAGGACCCTCCAGAAAGTGATTATGGAGCCTTTTTAATAACCTATTTCCCCTCAGAACACTATTGGGTTAATATTGAGTTACAACTGACCTGGCAACCCTGTTTGTGGATCATTTTGGCTCAAAAACTGAGGTCAGATCAATGAGGTCTACGATCAATCGACTCCAAAAAAGAAAGACAGAAACACAGTGGCAATTAAAAGAAAACAAGCTTATAGAAAGACTGAATCCAAGATTAGGTGATTAGGTAACAATTTAAGCAGGAACACCACAAATGCAAGGTGGAGAAAGATTTTAAATTTTTTTAAAAACGTCTTTTTTGCTCATCAAGGCTGCATTTATTTGATTAAAAATACAGAAAAAAATTGTAATATTGTGAAATAATATTGCAATTTTAATTAATGGTTTTCTACTTTAATATATTTTAAAATATAACTTATTCCTGTCATGCAATGCTGAATTTTCAGCATCATTACGCCAGTCTTCAGTGTCACATGATCCTTCAGAAATAAGCTTTTCAGGATTCTTTGATGAATAAAACATTAAAAAGAACCAAATTTTTTTAAAATAGAAATCTTTTGTAACAATATACAATACCATTCAAAGTTTGAGGTCAGTCATTGTTTTCGTTTAGTCTCTGTTTGAAAGAAATTAATACTTTTATTCTGCAAGGATGTGTTAAATTGATAAAAAGTGATAGTAAAGACTTATGTTATTAGAAAAGATTTTATTCATCAAAGAATCCTGAAAAAAAGTCTCATAGTTGATAATAAATCAGTATATTAGAATGATTTCTGAAGGATCATGTGACAGAGAAGACTGGAGTAATGATGCTGAAAATTCAGCTTTGCATCACAGAAATAAATTACATTTTAAAATCTATCAAAACAGAAAGCCACTATTTTAAATTGCAATAATATTTCATAATATTACAGTTTTTTCTGTATTTGTAACCAAATAAACGCAGCCTTGGTGAGCAGAAAATCCTTTTTTTTTTTAAAAAACACCTTAGTGATCCCAAACTTTTGAGCAGCAGTGTATATAAAAGAATAGACAACATACTACATTTTATTAAAAATTAAATACTAAAAATGTCTTAAATATATAAAGTAAACTCCGTAAATATATAAAAACGTAAGTTTTGATTAGTAATATGCATTGCTAGGAACTACACTTGGACAACTTCAAAGGCGATTTTTACAATATTTAGATTTTTTTTGCCCCCTCAGATTCCAGATTTACATCAATGGAAAGCTAATTTATATAAATTTGTATAAATCTCAATTTAAAAAAACCTGGGTCACAGAGTCTTTCATGAACTATTGTTACACTAAAATGAGTAAAAGCGTATGATAGTCACTGTTATGCTAAGAAACAATTAAATAGGTGCACTCTAATATACGGAATTATGTATTAAAATGTTTGTTTTGATGCTTTTGACCGCTTTTTGTCTTTATATTCACACGACTATGATCCCTAGTACAGTTTAGTCTTGTTTCCAGCTAAAAAAAAATTCAGATTGTTCAGAGTTAAAGTCATCAGTAGTTAGTCAGAAGTGTGTGTGTGTGTGTGTGTGTGTGTGTGTGTGTGTGTGTGTGTGTGTGTGTGTGTGTGTGTGTGTGTGTGTGTGTTTAACGGCACATATCCGGGTGTGTGACGGGCGAGCAGGTTTATCCAGCAGGTGTTGACGCATATGTTTGAACTGTAACGGAAACTCAGCAGGATGTCCACGCGTGTGTTTATCTTCTCAGACCGGCGACAGTCTGCTAAAGCAACAGAGTCACGGAGAGTCTGCCATCGGCACAAACCTGCCAAGATTCGTTTATGAACTGGACCGAGCTCAGTTCAGCTTCACAGACTCAAACCTGTGTGTTTTAAGGCGAGACACTGCAGGTTAACTTACAATAATTGCAAACAGGTTTTCTGAAATGTTAGGTTTAAATATGCAAATGAGCATTATTTAATAAAATATGCAATAATTTGCATACATTTGTGTTACAAAAATCTAAACACTGGATGAAGTCAGTTTCTTAATTATGACATATTCAAATGTCAAATGTTTTTACAATTTCGAAAAATCAAAAAACTTTGAACACAGAAAACAATGTATTTTTTTACCATTTTGGGGAATAAAATGTATAAAATCAAGCTAATTATGCAGGTGCATCTCAATAAATTAGAATGTCGTGGAAAAGTTTATTAAATTTATTTCAGTAGTTCAACTCAAATTGTGAAACTCGTGTATTAAATGAATTCAGTGCACACAGACTGAAGTAGCTTAAGTCTTTGCTTCTTTTAATTGTAATGATTTTGGCTCACATTTAACAAAAACCCACCAATTCTAATTTATTAAGATGCACCTGTATATCTTTAGATCAGCGTTTAGTTCAGCATTGCTATTATAGAAATTGTTCAAAATAAATATTTAGCTAGTTGCACTCTGCAGGTTGGTGCTGCGTCTCACATCTCTTTTTGATCTCTCATAAAAATGAACTTAAGATATTATGTCTTGTTTTCAGGAAAAAATATCCAAATTTTATCTACCAATGGGGTACGAAAAATTATTTTAATTCAAAGGCTAAACAAGATTATTTTTCTTGGCCCATTGGCAGATAATTTTGCTTGTTTTAAGCAAAAACTAACACAATTTAAAAAAAAAAAAAAATCTAGAAAACAAGACATATCTTAAGTCATTTTACTTGTCAAGTAAACGCATCCTGATTCAAGAGAAAAAAGAAGAAAAAAAAGTATCACAAAAAATTACAAATATTTACCTAATGTTTTTGGGAAGGTTGTTGAATGCAAGAACGTGCCTACTTTAGTGTTTTAAATAACTTTTGTGAAAATAAAATGCCAACATATTTGTTCTGACGTGTGTTTATTAAAATACACCGCCACTCAAATAGCTGCATTTATTTGATTAAAATACAAGGGGAAAAATATATTGTGAAATAATGGTTTCCTATTTTATTAAATTTTAAAGTATAATTTATTGTCGTGGAAAAGTGTATTAAATTTACTTCAGCAATTCAACTCAAATTGTGAAACTCGTGTATTAAATGAATTTAGTGCACACAGACTGAAGTGGTTTAAGTCTTCCTTCTTTTAATTGTGATGATTTTGGCTCACATTTAACAAAAACCCACCAATTCTAATTTATTAAGATGCACCTGTATATCTTTAGATCAGCATTTAGTTCAGCATTGCTATTATAGAAATTGTTAAAAATAAATATTTAACTAGTTGCATTCTGCAGGTTGGTGCTGCGTCTCGCATCTCTTTCTGATCTCTCATAAAAATGAACTTTTCCACAACATTCTAATTTATTGCGATGCACCTTTATATGAACAAATCCCTCTGTAAGAACCTTCAGGATATAGACAGGAATAAAAATGCAAAGTTTAGTGGAGATTTATGGCTCAGTGTAGGAGAAAAAAACTCATGGCCTTTTAAAATATGTCTTGTAATTGAAATCTATTGACACAAATAGATAAAGTGCTATAAAAGAAAGACTTAACAGTGTCTTTTGGATGTTTTCTTTCCACTAGTCTGAAAAAAACACTCCTTTATGAAAAAAACAAAAAGCCCAAAATCTCAAACTGGACAGGTGCATGAAAAAACACAGCGTTTTTGCCAGCAGTGTCTGCTCTTAATCCACACAGCGTCCAGTTTTCTGTCAGTACCGGATCTTTCGTGTGTCTGTTTGCTCAAGGTTATGCAGGAAACTCAGTGAGAGTTCAGAAAGTTCAAATACTTCTGCTTGTTCAGGTGTTGGATTCTCACGCTGCTCACCTGAGAGCTCACCTGTGCGTCACACACTGGCCCTTTGTTCACAAAATCAGAAAATAGGAAGAAATCTATGGAACAAAGAAGCAACGTTATGCTTAGCAGAAGTAAAGCAGGAGAGGGGGAATCAGCCGGAATAATTAGCTGTTTGTAGAGCGCCAAACCCACGTTCATTTGAGAGGATTTATCGCTGCTGTTTGACAGAGATGTGAAGGTGAACACAGTAATATCGACCGTGAGCGCTTTTCTTAGATCGCTCTGTCTTTAGGAAAGCAGATACACTGCAAAAAATGCTTTTCTTACGTAGATTTTTAGTCTTGTTTCCAGCCAAAATATCTAAAAAATCTTGAATCAGGAAGGATTTTCTAGACAAGTAAAAATTATCTTGTTTTTAGTAAAAACAAGTCAAAATTAGGTGAGTTTTTGCTTAAAACAAGCTAAATAATCTGCCAATGGGGTAAGAAAAAAAATCTTATTTCAAGCAGACAACTAGATTATTTTTCTTACCCCATTGGCAGATTATTTTGCTTGTTTCAAGCAAAAACTCACCTAATTTTGACTTGTTTTTACTAAAAAAAAAAACAATTTTGTCTTGTCTAGAAAATCCCTCCTGATTCAAGATTTTTTTAGATATTTTAGCTGGAAACAAGACAAAAAATCTAAGTAAGAAAAGCATTTTTTGCAGTGTAAAGCTGATAAACGATGTGTTTGTTTGTGTTTATGTCTGTTTGTTGTTGTTTTTTGATGAAAGAACAGGAAATGTCTCTTTTATTATTATAATGCAGGCCTGCATTCTGCGGCTCAGAGCATCAAACCTGATGAAACACAGCTTGTTAACCATAAACACCTAGTGTGTTTGTTACACTTGTTTCCAGCCAAAATATTTTAAAAAACCTAAATCAAGAAGGATTTTCTAAACAAGTAAAAATTATTTTCTTGTTTTCAAAAAATCAAGTGCAAATTAAGTGCATTTTTTGCTTGAAACAAGCTAAATAATCTGCCAATGGGGTAAGAAAAATAATCTAGTTTTCTGTTTGAAATAAGTTTTTTTGGGAGATTATTTAGCTTGTTCTAAGCAAAAACTCTCATAATTTTGACTTGTTTTTTTCTGAAAACAAGAAAATAATTTTTACTTGTTTAGAAAATCTTTCTTGATTTAAGATTTTGATATTTTGGCTGGAAACAAGACTAAAAATCTACATAAGAAAAGCATTATTTGCAGTGTTAGTATTTTTGTCTTGTTTTCTAGTATAAATATCTAAAAATTCCTCCCTTGACAAGTAAAATGACTTAAGATATGTCTTGTTTTCAGAAAAAATTATCCAAATTTTATCTGCCAATGAGGTAAGAAAAATCATTTTAATTCAAAGGCTAAACAAGATCATTTTTCTTACCCCATTGGCAGATATTTTTGCTTGTTTCAAGCAAAAATGCACTTAATTTTGACTTTTTTTTTTCTCAAAACAAGACAATTTTTACTCGTCTAGAAAATCCTTCTTGATTTAAGAATTTTTAGATATTTTGGCTGGAAACAAGACTAAAAATCTAAGCTAGAAAAGCAGTGTACTTAGTACTTTTGCCTTGTTTTTAGTCAAAATATCTAAAAATTCATAAATTATGATGCATTTGCTAGATAAACAAAAGTTTTAAGCAAACTACAATACTAAATATTGTATATATGTATATATATATATATATATATATATATATATAGACTAGAAACAAGACAAAAATACTAAAATAAGCGTTTTTTGCAGTGCATATCAGACTCTAAAGTGTTAATATCATATAATAAACATCTAAACTGAGTTGATGAAGAGCTTCAAGGCCTCCAAAGAAGCATCCAGACCAGCAGAAACCACATCAGACCAGATCCGCTCACCTTGATCTTGTGTAAACTCTTCTCCTCCTCCAGAATCTGGATCCAAACGCAGATGTTGTTTTTGTTGAAGGTGAGACTCCAGCCCTCTTCGGACTGACACTCGTGTTTGAACCGGCTGAAAGCTCGGTCGTCCGGGATCAGAACCTCTTCCCCGGACATCATCATCCTCATCATCCTCCTCTTCTTCCTCCTGCTGCTGCTGCTGCTGCTGAACCCGGATCCCGGATGAAACTAAGAGCAGAGTTTGCTTTTAAACTTGAGTTTTCCGGTGATGATTGACAGCCGCTGGTGATGCGACGCGCGTCGCGTGATGATTAACGCGCGTTAAACGCACGGGCGGTTTCTCTCTGTCTCTGTTTCTGTCTCTGAACCGAGTCTCCGCGGTTTCGGATGCCTGATTCACGTCGGGCGAGTCTGATGGTCAAACCAACATTTGCTCGTATGCGCGTTTTCCGCAGGCGTGTGACGCGCGCCGCTCCCGTGCGGAAGCGCGAGTTTAAAGATCCAGATGTACGCGCGCGCGAGTGTGAATAAACCAAACTCACGTATGAGTGTGTGGAAAATTAATAAACGCAAACGCGTTTGACGGTGAATCGCACGAACAGCTGTTACATCCCGCTGCGCGTGTGTGTGTAATTGATGAGCGAAGGCGGGAGCGCGCTGGCATGACTGACAGATGAGTTCCGCCCTCTTTCGTGCACGCGCACAGCGCTGACGTGTTATTAGCTTCCCATCACAACCATCGCATTAATCGATTTTTTTTAAGATTACTTCCTTATACAAAGAGCATCGTAAATCATTTTGAGGGGTCAGTAAGTCTTCATAAAGTTTATAAAATTGCTGTTACTGTTATTTTATTCATACATGAAAAAATCATGCATGAAGCCAATGAATAATTTTCCAAATATCATCTTACTAAGACATATTATTGGAGATATAGAGAAATGGCTGATGGATAACTAAAAAAAATTTTTTTTAGATGCATTTATTTTTAATGGTCAACAGATTGAGACAATACTACTATTAATGTTTTATTAAATAAAAACATTAAATGCGTTTAATAGTATAGATAATAAATCAATAATTTACATAAATAAATATTTATTAAATGTTAATTTGTTATTTATTAAATCTATTAAATTGTGATTGTAATGAATAATATTAATATTAATAATAATAATAACCATTAATTAAATGCGTTTAATAGTTAACTTATTACATAAATTAAAAAATCAATAATTTAAATAAATAAATAAATATATTTATTTAATGTTATTTTGTTGATTATTAATTCTATTTAATGGTGAATGTACCGCATAATAAAATTAATAATAATAGTAAATAAAAACATTTAATACATACATAATAAATCAATAATGTAAATAAATAAATATATATTTATGTTAATTTATTAAATAATAATAGTAGTTGAAAATTAGTAAATTAATAAATAAAAAACATTCATTAAATGTGTTTAATAGTACATTTTATACATAATCAATAATGTAAATAAATATTTATTTATTAATTTGTTTATTATTAATTTGTATTACATTTATTTAATGGTGAATGTAATGTAATGCAATTAAATGTGTTTAATAGTACATTTAATACATACATTATAAATCAATCATGTAAATAAATAAATACATATTTATATTAATTTATTAAATCGATTTAATGGTAAATGTAATACATAATAATAATAATAATAATAATAATAATAATAATAATAATAATAATAATAATAATAATAAATGTGTTTAATAGTAAAATTAATACATACATAATAAATCAATAATTTAAATAAATATTTTTTTATTAAATATTAATTTGCTAATTATTAAATATATTTAATGGTAAATGTAGTGCATAATAATAATAAATAACATTAAATAGTAAATTTCATACATACTAAATAATTTAAATAAATAAATACATATTAATGTTAATTTATTAAATCTGTTTAATGGTAATCAATTATATTGTTTTATATTAAATTTAATACATAAATAACAGATTAATAATTTAAAAAATAATTATTTATTAATATATTTAAAAGTAAATGTCAAAATAATTATTAAAATAAATAAATAAATAAATATATATATATATATATATATATATATATATATATATATAAATAAATAGATTTTAATACATTAAAATTGTATAAATAATGTGTAAATTAAATTAATGAAATAAAAGATTGATGACAAAAAGATTTTTTTTAATACAATATTTTAATATATTTAATTTTAATACAATAAAAAGATAAATTCAGTGCCAACAGCATTACACATTGTTAAAAATACAGTGTTTTAGAGCCAGCTGAAGAGAACTGACGTCAAACATCCACTAAAAACCACCAAAACACCAGCGGATTTAAAGAAAAATCATGATTTAAAGTGTTTAAATGCCACCATGATAATTTATGTTTTGATAATCAAGACCAAAGCAGAAGACGTGAGACACACACCACAGGAAGTTTGCGGTGTGGAGATGTTAGGTTTTATTTTTCATCAAACCACAGTCACCTGAGAGAAACTCTAAAACCTCATCTGATGACAAACACACGTTTATTCCACATGCACCGTGTGTTATTCTCAAATCTGCTTCTCTCAGACATCCATAAACTCGACTGACGTCTGAATATCAGAAATGAAAATGTAAGTGTGTGGTTCCAGTACTTTGGACTCATGTAAAGTCAATAGATCTTATAAGAGCAGCATTTGAATGTCTATCTGTGGCGCCTTTCTCCATTAACATCCATTCAGCTAATCAAACATTGAATATTATAGACTAGTCATTCAGACACTGATGAAGAATTAAACATCTTGTTTTTTGTAAGTCAGCATAAACATCTAGTGATTGAGTTCTGTTAAACCTTAAAACAATGTATTGTGCATGAACTAAATTGTGTATTTTCCTATTTAAAGGAGTTTTGAGTCATTGTGGATGTGGATTGAGGCCAGATCTGCATCTAAAAAAGTGAGCATTTAATGTCAACAATTTCATAATATTAAACATAAGTTAATGATAATGCAGAATGCAAAGACTCTTTATATTTGCATGAAAATTCTGCTTTTGTTGAAATCTGTTGGCTCATGTATTTTGTGAGTTTGGGCGCCACCTGCAGGTCTAACGCTTCATATGCATATAATATATAATAATATGCAGTATGGGCCTGATACTGATTTTGAATAAAATAAAAATGTAATAATAAAACATTAATATCAAACTCTGAGCTGAAGCAGAAAAGATTATCGTTCATCTTTATCCAGTTGAAAAGAAAAATTTTAAACCATGTATTTTTATATATTACAGTATATTTTATTATTTTTATTATTATTATTATAGTTATTGTATACATGCATGTCAAAAAAATACACAAATATATATATAGTTTTTATTGTTAAATTAAAAAAAATCTAATTCAAAATCACTTTAATTATCTCTGTTTTCCTAAGTTAAATATAATTGATTAATGGTTTATATATAACAAATTACCAAACCTTGAGCTGAAGCAGAAAAAAATTATCTTTTGTCTCTCATTTTGATCCAGTTGGAAAGAAAATTTAAAAACTGTGTATTTTTTAATATTACAGTGTATTTTATTTAATTGAATTTAAATAATTTATTTTATTTTATTATTATACATTATTGTATATATGCATGTCCAAAAAAAGTAAAATAAATAAATAAATAAATAAAAGAATAAAAATAAAATACTGTTTAAAAAAAAAATAAAAATAAAAAATAAAATAATGTTTTTTTTATTGTTAAAAAACATAAAAATTAAAAATAATTGTAATTATCTATGTTTTTATTGGTTAAATATAATTAATTAATTATAATATAATAGATTACCATCAAACCTTCAGCTGAAGCAGAAAAAAGGATCTTTCGTCTCTCATCTTGATCCAATTGGAAAGAAAATTTTAAAACTGTGTATTTTTTTTATATTACAGTGTATTTTATTTAATTGTATTTATTTTACATTATTGTATATATATATAAATATATATATATAAAAAATTATAATAATATCGTTTTTTATGTTAAAAAAGTAAAAATTCTAAATCTAAATATTTTTAATAAATATAATAAATTACCGTCAACCCTTGAGTTAAAGCCAAAAAATCGATCTTTCATCTCAGTTGGAGAGAAAATGTAAAAACTGTGGTTAATTTGCGAAAACAGTGTATTTTTTATATTACAGTGTATTATATTTCATTCAATTTAATTTAATTTAATTTAATTTAATTTAATTTAATTTAATTTAATATTTATCTTTCGTCTCTCATCTTGATCCAGTTGGAAAGATAATGTAAAAACCGTGGTTAATTTGCAAAAACAGTGCATTTTTACATTACAGTGTATTTAATTTAATTTAATTTTATTTTATTTTATTTTATTTTATTTTATCTAATTTTTAATTTAATTTAATTTTACATTGATCTTTCGTCTCATCTTGATCTAGTTGGAAAGGGAAAAAACATTGTATTGTTTTTACATCACAGTGTATTTAGTTCTTTAATTTAATTTTATTTTATTTAAAAAAAAACATTTTATTTAATAATTAATTTTATTTAATTTTATTCATTTAATCATATTTTTTACATTACAGTGTATTTAATTTTATTGAATTCAATTCAATTTAATTATTGTTTATTGTTATTATTATTATACATTTATCTTTCATCTCTCATCTTGATCCAGTTAAAAAAAACTGTGGTTAATTTGCAAAAACAGCGTATCGTTTTTTACATCACAGTGTATTATTTTGAATTGAATTGAATTGATTTGAATAATTTAATTCAATTTAATTATTTAATTTAACATAAATCAAACAAATAGGTTGATTGATTATTTTATTTTTCATTATGTGTAAAATTATATCTGTATTTTATTAAATTATGTGTATGATTTATATCTATATATATAAAATCCGAGGGAAAAATCTAATTAAATTCTTCACATAATACAAAATAAAACAAACAAACAAATAAACAAAGAAATAAATAAACATTTCAGCATTTCTGAGTGTATGCGCTGCGGTAGTGACGTTATTAAACTACACTTCCCATGATTCCGCGCGCCAGGCGGATGTTTTTCGTTTACCGGACACACGTTTCTGCTCTCGCGGTTTGATCTTCCTGCTGTCATTAAAAGCATAAACCGGCTGTCGGTGAGATCACAGAAACACCACAAACACTAAACACACCGTTTTATCTGTTAACGGAAGCCGTTGTTATTATCGCCTCAGCTCGGACAGTCGCGATGTTCCTGTCGTCGGTACCGGCGCGTGTCCTGATGCGAAGGTCGCGCAGTCTGTCGCCGCGTCGCGCGCTGCAGACCAGCAACAGCGAGGCCTCCCGCTTCCGAAACCTCTGCGAGCTCGAACCGAACCGGAGCCCGGTGGCCAGCGGCTCGCGAGCGTCCAGGAAGAGCGTTGTAAGCGAGGAGTCGCACATGCAGTACCATCAGCTGGCCAGCAGGTGGCGAGTGAGTCTGGAGGGCCGCCGGAGCAGCTGGGCGAGTCTGACCGCTGCGGGGCGCTACAGAGACGGACACCAGAGCCGCTCAGACTCCGCTGCTGCTGCTGGAGTCATCTCAGTCGCGGCCCTCGCCTTCTGCTTTAAGAAAGACAGCGATGATAAAGGTCATAAACACCCTTTCAGACAGTACAGACTGAGTTCTAATAATACATTTCACATTTTTACTCGTAGATCCATTGTTTAGTGTTATTATAAGAAGTTTTTGTTTTCCGTTTGTAGCTGAAGGTCTTCTAGATGCTGCCAGATCCAGTAACTCTGAGGAGGTCATCAGGTGAGGGGAAAATACATTTAGTTTGATGGATCTCCTATGTTGTCTCTGTATTTTCTTAACATTATAATTGATCAAAAATGACACTAAACACATTTATAATGATACCAAAAATTCCAATTCAACGATATTTTGTTTTTCCATGCTTTAAATCAGGCTTTCTAATTTTGTTTTTAAATTAAACACTACGAATGTGAGAAAACAGATGCCAAGGAAAAGAGCCAGGGGTTCAGTTATGGCCAAAAAATAGCAATTAAAATTCAAAAGAGTTTAAAAAAAAAAAAAATACAACAAATAAATTAGCAGATCACATGAACATACTTTTCCCTCAAAGCATAAATTAATTATCAAATAAAAATTATACAAAAAGTGAGCATACGTTCAGTTTTAGTTGCTTTTTTGTTACAGGAGGCAAATAAAGATTTAATATAGATTTAAAAAAAAAAAAATTCTGCTGTTAGATGTTAATTGTGTTTTATTCAATTATTTTATTCTTAATTTATTGATTGGCTGTGTGATTGTTTTTTTATTTTAACCTTATTCACTTATTTTTCTGCATTTTGTTGTATTTTGGTAATCAATTGTTGATTATGAATTATTTAAATGAAATTTTTATTTATTTTAATACATTAATTTACATGAGTCTATTTATTTATTTTAATACAGTTTATTTATTTTGATCTAATTAATTTTTTTTTTTTTTTTTTTTTTTTTTTTTTTTTTTTTATAATTTCATTGGAAAAAAAAAGTTTTCAAAACTTTTCCAGCTTGGCCCTTTTCTGATATTTATTTTTGGTATTTGTAATCAAAATAAAATGTAAAACATAAGTAGCGCAGGTATATTTGTAGCAATAGCCAAAAATACATTGTATGTCAAATTATTGATTTTTCTTTTATGCAAAATCATTAGAATTTTAAAATCATGTTCAGTGAACATATTTTGTAAAGGCGATTTTCTCAATATTTTATATTTTTTGCACCCTCAGATTCTAGATTTTCAAATAGTTGTGTCTAAACCAAATATTGTCCGTTCCTAACAAACCATACATCAATGGAGAGTCTAAATGTTGTCCTGTTCATGCAGTGCTGTGTGTGTCTGCTAGGGGGCGACAGTGATTCACACAGACTGATGTTAGGAACTTACTGAGTGAAGAAAAACAATATTTGATTACAAGAGGTTTGAGAGACACCATCCTTAGTGTGCTTCATTAGTGCAGTAGCTTATTATTTTAGCCTGATTTATTTGACATGTTTACCTTCAAACTTAATTTTTATCAACTTAACCTATTTTTTAAATTATATTTATTAATTATTTTATTTATTTTAACCCATTTACATATTGTTGGAAATTGTGTAGGAAATGTAGGACAGACATAAATTGTGCAAAAAGTGATATGATTGGTTTTCACATAATAAATATTGAAATGTTATAAGCTTGCTATAATCAATGTTTGTAGTTAAAAAAATACAGATATTTTTTATGGTGGATTTTTGCATTTTAACATTGATAACTTTTGTCTGTGATGACATTAGATGTATTTTAAATAACAACCAAACTCTAGTGTAATGTTACCAAAAACTTGATGAAAAAATGACTTTAAACACATTTATAATGTTACAAAAACGTGGGTAAAAATGACAGTAAACGTGTTTATAATGTTACCAAAAACTTCAAAGTTATTTAAATTATTAATTTTTTTCATGGTTTAAATCAGGGTTTTTCCATTTTTGAGTGCCACGAATCACCAAATATGATTTTTTTTGTGTGTGTGTGTGTGTAAATGACCCTCATCCTAAAATGTATAAATATTTACACTGTAACAAATTAATGTAATAAATGTCCAATATTATTCAGAAAGTATTTTGTTTCTGTTAAATTTCATTATTCATTATTTTTTCTGCTTTATTATTTGTTATTTATTTACTATTTATGTTTTATTTATTTAATTATTATTTTCTTATTTATTTTATCTCATTGGTTTTATTGATTTTTATCAAATGTATTTAAAATTATTTTATTTTTTAATGGTTTAAATCAAGTTTTTTTTTTTTTGGAGTGCCACGAATCACCAAATATGATTATTTTTGTGTAAAAGTTCCCCATTCTTAAATGTATAAATATTTACACTGTAAGAAAAATATATTATAAATGTCAAATATTATTCAGAAAGTATTTTGTTTCTGTTAAATTTCATTATTGCATTTTTTTCTGCTTTATTGTTTATTATTTACTATTTATGTTTTATTTATTTTTTATTATTATTTTCTTATTAATTTTATCTTCTTGATTTTATTGATTTTTATCAAATGTATTTACATTTTTTTCATGGTTTAAGTCAGGGTTTTTCAATTTTTTTAATGGTCAATATTATTCAGAAAGTATTTTGTTTCTGTTAAATTTCATTATTGCATTTGTTCTGCTTTATTATTTGTTTTTTATTTACTATTTATGTTTGTTTGATTTATTTAATTATTATTATTTTTTTATCTTACTGATTTTATTGATTTTTATCAAATGTATTTAAAATTATTATTTTTTTTAATAGTTTAAATCAGTTTTTTATGGCCATGAATCACCAAATATGTTTATATTTGTGTAAAAGACCCCCATTCTAAAATGTATAAATATTTGTCAATATAATAAATGTCAAATTAGTATTCAGAAAGTATTTTGTTTCTGTTAAATTTCATTATTGCATTTTTTTCTGCTTTATTGTTTATTATTTACTATTTATGTTTTATTTATTTAATTATTATTTTCTTATTTATTTTATCTTCTTGATTTTATTGATTGATTGACGAAAATGATATGATTTGTTTTCACATAATAAATATTGAAATGTTATATGCTTGCTATACTCTGGTTGTAGTTAAAAAAAAGTCAAAATATTTTTATAGTGGATTTTTGCATTTTAACTTTGATAACCTTTGTCTGTGATGACAAAATGCCACTAAACACATCTATTACCAAAAATTCTAATTCAAATTTATTTAAATGATTGTTTTTTTCATGGTTTAAATCAGGGTTTATTTGTTTAATTTCATTATTATTTTTTCTACTTAATATATTTATTTGCTATTTATGTTTTATTTATTTAATTATTATTATCTTATAAATTTTATCTTATTTTATTGATTGATTGACAAAAACTGATATGATTTGTTTTCACATAATAACGTTTTTATGTATTTTTGCATTGAAAACCTTTGTCTGTGATGAGATTAAAACAAGATAATTAGACATAATCAGCATTTAAAAAGAATCAGAAAAATGTGCGTCATTGAGATACTATTATAGCATCTCAGGTGTATTTTAAATAATACCAAAACTCTAGTATAGTAACCATATATGTGACCCTGGAGCACAAAACCAGTCATAAGAGTCAATTATTCAAAATTGAGATTTATACATATATATGAATAACAATATTTGTCTGAGATACTGTTTGAAAATGTAGAATCTGAGGGTGCAAAAAAATCTAAATATTAAGAAAATCGCCTTTAAAGTTGTCCAAATGAAGTTCTTAGCAATGCATATTACTAATCAAAAAGTAAGTTTTGATATATTTACGGTAGGAAATTTTAAGTATCTTCATGGAACATGATCTTAATATCCTAATAATTTTTAGCATAAAAGAAAAATGTACAACTTTGACCCATACAATGTATTGTTGGCTATTGCTACAAACAAACCTGTGATACTTAAGACTGGTTTTGTGCTCCAGGGTCACATATAAAGATTGCTATATGGTTTTAACTCGGCTGAGACGCGTATGTTGAGCGTCTGGACGTCTGTCAGACATAGAAACTGAAGAAGCCGTCATATGTTTGTGTGTGTGAGAGAGAGAGAGAGAGAGAGAGAGAGAGAGAGAGAGAGAGAGAGAGAGAGAGAGAGAGAGAGAGTGAGAGAGTGAGAGAGTGAGAGAGTGAGAGAGAGAGAGAGAGTGAGAGAGTGAGAGTGAGAGAGAGTGAGTGAGTGAGTGAGTGAGTGAGTGAGTTTTGGGTTTCTAGGCCCTGAAAGGCAATCAGTGCAGATGGCTGTCTGTGTGTGTGTGTGTGAGACAGCAGATGTGTTAAGTGTTTTAAGTTAGAGGTCAGTCTGGTGAGGACGAGTAAGTGTCGCAGCTCAATGTTGACTGTAAACACTCACACTCTCAGCCTCAGGGCAGCTTCTTCTGTCTGTCCTGTGCAGTATTTTCACTAAAGGTTTCTATCTCTCTGTCTTTCTGTCTCAGGTTGTTGGCGCTGGGAGCCGATCCGAACAGTCGACACCGTTTGGGTTGGACGGCTCTCATGGTGGCCGCTATGAACAGACAGCACAAGTGAGTGTGCTTCTGAAAGAATCTCTTCTGCTCACTAAGACTGCTTTTTTTTTTAAATGCAGTAAAATACTGATTTATATTTAGGATTCAAAAAAATGGTTTATTATTGACTCTATACTGCGACTTAATAAGTTTGGGATCAGTACGATTTTTAATGGTTTTAAAAGATGCTCATCAGGGCTGCATTTATTTGATCAATAATAAAGAAAAAAAAGTAAAATTCTGAAAAATTATTGCAATTCAAAATAACTGTTTTCTATGTGAATATATTTTAAAATGTAATTTATTTCTGTGATGCAACGCTGAATTTTCAGCATCATTACTGCAGTCTTCAGTGTCACACGATCCTTCAGAAATCATTCTAATATACTGATTTATTATCAATGTTGGAAACAGTGCAGCTTAATATTTAGTTGGAACCTGTGATACTTTTTTTTTCAAGATTCTTTAATCAATAAAAGGTTAAAATAACAGCATTTATTTAAAATGGAATTGTTTTCTTACAATGTACACTACTGTTTAGTAATTGCTTATTCTTTTTTAAAAGAAATTAATACTTTTATTCACCAAGGATGTGTTGAATTAATAAAAAGTGATAGCGTAGATTTACATTGTTAGACAAGATTTATATTTTTATTCTTTTTTAAAAGAAATTAATACTTTTATTCACCAAGGATGTGTTGAATTAATAAAAAGTGATAGCGTAGATTTACATTGTTAGACAAGATTTATATTTTAAATAAAGGCTGTTCTTTCCTGAATAATCCTGAATAAAGAATCACAGGTTTCCAACAACTGTATGATCAT
>NC_133374.1:2688047-2713075 GCF_049309525.1 Garra rufa
TCAAGTTAATGGGGTCGATGTTGTTTGGCACTCAAAATTTGTCAAAATATCCAAAATAAAGTCATAAAGGTTTGGAACGATATGAGAGCAGTAAATGATGACAGAATTATAATTTTTGAGTGAACGATCCCTTTTTTGCATTTAAACATTTTTTTTTTAAAAATACCATCATATGTATGAATTTAGGTGTTTTTTATTTTTGTAATTCTCTATATTTTTATTATATATGTTAAATTTTCTTTTTCTATAAAACAGTAAAAACACTAAAATATTTTTTTAAACTGAAATTATAAACAGCATTAACAAATATTGCTATATTGTGTAAATATGCATCATTTAAATAATATAGCTTATAATGTATTAATATAATAATTAATAATATTTTTAGTATATATGATGTTGTGTGTAATGTAAAATATTTTTATTTGTTCTATCAGTATGGTTTCTTATGGAAGCCCGTTTCCGCCACTGAATAAAAAATAAAAAATAATTTTTTTCTCATAATTGACTTTTTTTTCTCAGAACTGTGAGATATAAAGGCACAATTATGAGTTATAAAGTCAAAATTGCTAGATATACAGTTTATATTTCATAATTTTGAGAAAAAGTCAGAATTGTGAGTTTATATCCCACAATTCTGACTTTATTTCTCACAATTGCCAGTTTACATCTCGCAATTTTGAGAAAAAAGTCAGAATTTGGGAGATAAGTCGCAATAACCTTTTTTTTTATTCAGTGGTGGAAACAGACTTTCATAGTTTCTTGAAAATAATGTCACAATGCAAAAACAACAACATGAAGACTGAAAAACATGCTTGAATTGTTTAATATAAAATATTTTGTTAACACTTATTTTTATTTGTTAACATTATTTGAACTAAATTAGTTTACATGAACACTTCTACAGCATTTATTAATCTTATTAACGTCAATGTTAAAATGAATACACTGTGAATTAACACAAACAAAAAAATATTGTATATCTAATAACATGTCAAAAATAATTAAATCCTTATATATTGCTTATCGTTAGTTCTTGTTGGTTAATGCATGCACTAATGTTAACAAACAAGACTTTATTGTAAAGCATTTCCTAGTAAAGATGTAACAGATTTAAAACGCATTTATTTTATACTAAGTGTAGTTCAAGTCTATTAACATATTTACTAACATATCGCTTGAGACTAATATAAAGATTATTAAAATGCACAATGCAAGTCTTAATATTAAGCACTAAATGTTTTAATCGAAATGTTTGCTATCGATGAGGATTGTGTGGTCTTTAACTTAATATCTGTCTTTAAATGCAAAATATTTAAAGTGTACCTTAAGTATACTTGCAATAGTTCCACTTTAGCTAAATATACTCAAGTTGTGCACAATTAAAGTGCATTAAGTATAAAATTAGTTGTTCCAATTTAGCAGACTTTAACCAGTTTTGTATACTAAAAGTACAATTGCAAGATATTTTTATTAAGTACATACTATGTAAATGTATTTGTAGTATACTTCTCATTAAAAATGAATTTTAAATACATTTTAGTATATTTCTTTTGACATTGGGGTAAAATATCATTGTCAGATGATGTTGAAACATTGCTTGTTTAATTCTGTAAGTAGCATCCAGCTATTGTTTTCTCAAATAAATATGCTTCTGTTTCTTTCCAGTTACATTTTTAAAACATTTGACAGCCTAATCCAAGAATTGCTCAAAAAGAAATCGCTGAATCCAGTTTTAAAGCAGTAGTTCATCCAGATATTGATTAATCTAGAACACTGGTATATTTCACACACACACTGCAGTAGTATGGAAGTATAGTGTTCAGTTTTGTCTCTCGTGACTTTATCTCTGTTCATCCGTCACACATGCATTGTGTGTGTTTGTGTGTAATAATACATCACGTCTCTTTTCAAGTGATTTTGATAAAAACAGACGCCCAAACTGTTGAAACCGTCACTCTCTCACTCACTGGAAATTGATTAATGGTGTTTCTATCAGTGTCTCTATTGAAAATATTATCATTTATCACAGACGCCTCACTATGTGTGTGTGTGTGTGTGTGTGTGTGTGTGTGTGTGTGTGTGTGTGTGTGTGTGTTCCTCTCTCTCTCTCTGTCTCTGTTATGAGTGGCATAACTCACAGTCCTGTGTCTTCCTGTCATTCAAAGCCCCTGGTGGCCAATCAGAGCTGCAGGGGGAGCGAGGCTCCGCCCACACAGGCTCATATTTCAGCACTGAGTGTGATGCATCAACCTTCATCTCTCACATGTTTGTGATGCTCAGTCTGTTTTAAATGTAGGTTTTAAGTCTCAAATTGCAGAATTGAATGTGTAGCGCCCTGCGAAATCTGTTTTAAATTCCATTTCTTCCCATTCAATTTTTTTTTCTATTTTTTCTTTTTCTAGTTTCCTTTTTTAATGGATAATTAAATGTTAGTAATCAAAAAGCAATTTATTAAAAGTCTGGAAAAAAATGTTTTAATCAAATGAAAATCCAGCAATTTCTTTTCTTGGCAAACAAAGTGTTGCACATCAGAGGTTTACTGTTAAAAATTGTGATATTCTTTAAAAATTGTTTTTATAGTATTTTATTGTTATTGTTGCTTTGAGAAATAATGTTTTCCTGTACAATAGTACTATTTCTGTCACAATTTCTTCAAGTTAAGCCAATTTTTTTATTTGATTTATTAATCCAAAATTGGTCAAATGCTGTGACATTCTGCGCTATATATTAAATTACATTTTTATGACTTTATTTTGCATTCAGAACTGTCAGGATCTTTTTTCAAAATCACATACTAAAACTGGTCCCAAGTTATGCATCAAATAGCTATTATCCATCATAACAGCAGCCACAGTGTCTGAGTTTAAATAAAAATAAAAAAAATAAATAAATAAGCATTTTTACAGAATTCAATGTGTATTGCCCTGAGAAATCTGTTTTTTTATCTTTCCAAAATTCAAATTTTCCCCGTTTAAATTTTTTGGGATTTATTTTTTTCTTCTTTTTTTTTCTTTGTGAAATGTTCTAGATTTCCCTTTTAATGGTAAATTAAATGTTAGTCATCAAAAAGCATGTTTATTAATTAAAAAAAGCAATTTATTAAAAGTCTAGCGAAAATTAAATTTTTAGGGCAATATGAAAAGCTTTTCCCTCTTAAATTTTCTTCTTTTATTGTAATATTTCTGAAATCCATTTTAAGGGTTTAATTAAATTTTATTAATCAATTTATGATTTAATACAAATTTATTATCAAAAACTGTGTTAAATCAAAATCCAGGAATTCCTTTTCTTGGCAAACAAAGTGCTGCACATCAGAAAAACATTCAGTTTTGACTGTTTTATAAAATAGTGATTTAATCAAATGAAAAACCAGCTATTTCTTTTCTTGCTGCACAACAAAGGGTTAACTGTTAAAAATTGTGTGATATTCTTTAAAAATTGTTTTTATAGTATTTTATTATTATTATCGCTTTAAGATTTTTTTTTTTCTGTACAGTAGTAATATTTCTGTCACAATTTCTTCAAGTTAAGCCAATTTTTGATTTAATGTGTTCATTCAAAATTTGCCAAATTCTGTGACATTCTGCGTTATACATTAAATTAAAATTTTATGACTGAATTCCGTTGCGTTTTTTGCGTCGCAGAATTCATAGAGCCCTAAATCTGCATTAAAAACCATCAGGATCTTTCTCAAAATCACATACTAAAACTAAATCTCAACAGCGGCCACAGCCTCCAAACTCTTCTTATTTTAATATTTCTGGAATACGTTTTAAGTTTTAATTAAATTGTAATCATATTTAATACAATTTAATACAATTTTAATTTCAAAAACTGTATTAATTAAATGAAGGCATAAAACCATTTTATATAAATGAAAAACCAGCAATTCCTTTTCTTGCTGCACAACAGAGGTTTCCTGTTAAAAATTGTGTGATATTCTTTAATGTTTTATTATCGTTATTATTGCTTTGAGAAATACATATTTTCTGTACAATAGTAATTTTTCTATCACAATTTCTTCAAGTTAAACCAATTTTTGATTTGATTTATTCATCTAAATTTGCATTATACATTAATTTTTAAAGACTGAATTCCATTGCAATTTTTTTTTTCGACCACAGAATTCATAGAGCTCTAAATCTGCATAATCTAAGTCTGTTTTTTCTGAAGACAAGACAATAATTTTTACTCGTCTAGAAAACCCTTCTTGATTTAAGAATTTTTAGATATTTTGGCTGGAAACAAGACAAAAAACTAAGTAAAAAAAACATTTTTTGCAGTGCAAGAGTGCAAATGCGTTTTTAAAAGATTTTAAACTCAGACACTGTGGTCGCTGTTGGGATTTAGTTTTAGTATTTGATTTTGAGAAAGATAAAAATTAATAAAAATTAAAAATGTAATACACACTGCAAAAATTTTTATATAAAATTAGATTAGATTTTTTTAGATTAGATTAGATTAGATTTTTTTTGTCTTGTTTCCAGCCAAAATATCTACAAATTCTTAAATCAAGAAGCATTTTCTAGACGAGTAAAAATTATTGTCTTGTATTCAGAAAAAAAAAGTCAAAAAGAAGAGCATTTTTGCTTAAAACAAGCAAAATAATCAGCCAATGGGGTAAGAAAAATAATGTGGTTATGTCTGTTTGAATTTTTTTTTGAAAGATTTTTTTTTCTTACCCCATTGGCAGATTATTTTTCTTGTTCTAAGCAAAAACTCACTTAATTTTGACTTGTTTTTTTCTGAAAAATACTTTTTTGAGATATTTTGGCTGGAAACAAAGCAAAAATCTAAGTAAGAAAAGCATTTTTTACAAAAGTACAAATGGGTTTTTAAAAGACTTTTTAACTCTAGTTTTAGTATTTGATTTTGAGAAAGATCCTGAGAGTTTAGGCCTCTGAATTCTGTAATGTGGTTAAAAACGCCAACGGAATTCAGTCATAAAAATTTAATTTAATGTATTAATATTTCGTTTCCAGCCCAAATATCTACAAATTCTTAAATCAAGAAGCATTTTCTAGACGACTAAAAATGATTGTCTTGTTTTCAGAAAAAAAAACAGTCAAAATTATGCACGGTTTTGCCTGAAACAAGCTACATTATCTGCCAATGGGATAAGAAAAAACAAATATTGTTTTCTGTTCGAAATACGATTTTTCATCTTACCCCATTGGCAGATTATTTTTCTTGTTCTAAGCAAAAACTTAATTTTGACTTGTTTTTTCTGAAAACAAGAAAATGAATTACACTCATTTAGAAAATCCTTCTAGATTTAAGAATTTTCAGATATTTTGGTTGGAAACAAGACAAAAAACTAAGTAAAAAAAAAAGCATTTTTTGCAGTGCAAGAGTACAAATGTGTTTTTAAAAGATTTTAAACTCAGACACTATGGTCGCTGTTGGGATTTAGTTTTAGTATTTGATTTTGAGAAAGATAAAAATGAATAAAAATTAAAAATGTAATCCACACTGCAAAAAATGCTTTCTAGCTTAGATTTTTTTGTCTTGTTTCCAGCCAAAATATCTACAAATTCTTAAATCAAGAAGCATTTTCTAGACGAGTAAAAATTATTGCCTTGTATTCATAAAAAAAAAGTCAAAAAGAAGAGCATTTTTGCTTAAAACAAGCAAAATAATCAGCCAATGGGGTAAGAAAAATAATGTGGTTATGTCTGTTTGAATTTTTTTTTGAAAGATTTTTTTTTCTTACCCCATTGGCAGATTATTTTTCTTGTTCTAAGCAAAAACTCACTTAATTTTGACTTGTTTTTTCCTGAAAAATACTTCTTGATTTAAGAATTTTTAGATATTTTGGCTGGAAACAAAGCAAAAATCTAAGTAAGAAAAGCATTTTTTACAAAAGTACAAATGGGTTTTTAAAAGACTTTTTTAACTCTAGTTTTAGTATTTGATTTTGAGAAAGATCCTGAGAGTTTAGGCCTCTGAATTCTGTAATGTGGTTAAAAACGCCAACGGAATTCAGTCATAAAAATGTAATTTAATGTATAAGGCAGAATTTGGCAAATATTGGATGAATAAATCAAATCAGAAATTGGTTTAACTTGAAGAAATTGTGAAGTAAGAAAAGCATTTTTTGCAGTGTGTGTTTTAATTTTGGTGATGGAGCAGATCCATCACAATGTCAGAGATGTCTTGGCCCTTGTTAAGTATGTTGCTATATATTTGGGGTGGTTTTGTTGAGCAATGTGGCGGGACAGACGCTCCGATAGCGTGATCAAAGTCTGCGACTGTTGCTCTTTTGAAAGCGAGAAGGATGCGCTTTAGACGGAGCTGTTTGCCGAGCTTTGATGTGTGTGAGACTGTTTGCACTCTTAACCCAGCGACGGCCACCACCCAGATCTGTCCATTCACGTGGACAATGACCCGCCGTGAAGAGCAGCCCTTGTTGACCGTTCCGATCCAGCGGCACAAGGCCTCACTCGAGGATAAAGAGCGCAGGAGGCTCTGGAGAGGGGGATTAGCGCTCATTTAGGGCTGGGATTATTCTGGAGTGGATGGGAACGGACCGTGAGTTCAGACCCTCATATCACGGCTTTAATATTCATTCGTGTCACTGAATGAAGTTCGGGATATTTTAATAATGCAAAGAGTTTTTGCCGCTTAAAGCAGTGACGTTACGCACTTAAGCACATACTGTTTGTCAGTCATCTTAAAGTAGTTTGTTATCAACACAATGCACCTTTTCCAGAACCTTTTCCTTTTTTCAACTAGTTGCATCCTGGTTTATCACTAAACTAAACTGAGATTAATTTGACTTGCATCTTCTATAAAACTTTACAAAATCATTTGTGACCTTAAAGCCAATTAGTTTTTTCAGTATTTAGATTTGTTTGCATCCTCAGATTCCAGATTTTCAAATTGTTGCATCTCAACCGTCTCAAATATTTTCCTGGACATCAATGGAAAGCTCATTTATTTAACAAAAAATACACTGCAAGAAATGCTTTTCTTACTTAGATTTTTTTGTCTTGTTTCCAGCCAAAATATCTACAAATTCTTAAATCAAGAAGGATTTTCTAGACAAGTAAAAATTGTTGTCTTGTTTTCAGAAAAAAGTCAAAATTAACGAGACACTGCAGGTGAATAGGGTTAAAAAAAACTAATAGTTATCACTTTACTTGCTCAGTTTTTTTTTTTTGACTCATTTGTATTACAAGCTTTTTTAAATGTTAGGTTTAAATATACAAATGAGCCATTATTTAATTAAATATGTGCTAATTTGCGTACATTTCTAGTAGAAAAATCTAAAAACTGGATGAAGTCAGTTTCAAAATTCATGTTTAATTTTTTTTTTTTGACATATTAGAGTCATGTTTTTACAGAGGGAGTTTTGGGTCTCATTTTGTCACATAATTCAAAAAATACTTAGAACAGACAAGAACAATATAAAATGTATAAAATCAGGCAAATTATATATTAACAAATCCCTTTTTAAATTCTTCAGGATATAGCCGGAAAAAAAACTGTAAAGTTTGGTGTGTGTAAGTGCTACTGAAGTGGAGATTTATATCTCAGTCTAGGAGAAAAAACTCATGGCCTTTAAAAATATGGATTGTAATTGAAATCTATTGACACAAATAGATAAAGTGCCAAAAAAGAAAGACTTAACAGTGTATTTTGGGTGTTTTCTTTCCACTAGTCTGAAAAAAACACTTTATGAAAAACCAAAAATCCCAAAATCTCAAATTTGACAGGTGCATGAAACACTGTGTTTTTGCCTGCAGTGTCTGCCCTTAAGCACAAACTGTTTGTCAGTCATCTTAAAGTAATTTATCAACATATAATGCATGTTTTCCAGAAACCAGCTACTTTTTTTTCAACTAGTTACATGGAGAAGTCTTGGTTTATCACATTGTGTTGCTCCTGAGCAAACTAAATGTTAATTAACCCGTTGTTTGACTTGCATCTTCTGTAAAACTTTGCAAAATTATTTGTGACCCTGGAGCACAAACCAGTCTTAAGTATGCATTGTAATCATTAGGATATTAAGATCATGTTCCATACAGATATTTAGTAAATTTCCTACTGTAAATATATCAAAACTTAATTTTTGATTAGGAATATGTATTGCCAAGAACTTGTGATTTTCTCAATACTTTGATTTTTTTTTTTTTTTTGCATCATCAGATTCCAGATTTTCAAATAGTTGCATTTATAAATACAATATAAAAATACACTGCAAAAAATGCTGTTCTTACTTAGATTTGTTGTCTTGTTTCAAGCCAAAATATCTAAAAATTCTTAAAAAGAAGGATTTTTTAAACAAATAAAAATTATTGTCTTTATTTCAGGAAAAAAAAGGTAAAATTAAATGAATTTTAGCATTTTTAGCAGTGTACTTTTTGTTTTTTTGGTCCAGGGTCACATTTTTCCTTCTTTTTACTATATTCTGCTGTTTGTTTGATTCTGTTTTATTCTAGATTTATGAATGATATATTATACGTTTATCTGTTCAAGTCCTGTCATCCTAATTAATAAAGATCGAGCCTCATTGTTTTGTGCCAGATAAATACTTTAAGAATTGGAATTCCAAAATATAATTTGTGTTATTGTATAGTTAAATATTTAAGAAGTGCATTGTCCAATACAGTGTAGTTAATCTTTAATCCACTTCCCTACATTTAAGTGGACTCTAATTAATTGTGTTGAGGGACAAAAATAAATTCCGGTAAATTTCTGGAAACTTTCCAGGATTTTTTGGATACTTTCCAACAGTTTGTAGTTTCTGGAAATTTTCCGCCTCTTTGCAACCCTGTTTAGTTTAAATGTGTCTGTTTAAATTGAGTTTTTCACAAATAAATACTGGTTGTATTGCAAAAAAAAAATAATAAATATTGTCTGATAGTAAAAAATAAAGATAATTCTAGTTAAGATCAATTCTAATCAGATCAGATGTTTTGTGTCTGATAAATCCTGATTGGATTGCGAAAATTAAATGATATCACCTGATGGTTAACTATTTAAAGGTAATGACCAGTTCAGACTAGATAGTTTTGTTGTGTACAGTTGTTGCCAAAAGTTTTGAGAATTACATAAATATTGGAAATTGGAAAAGTTGCTGCTTAAGTTTTTATAATAGCAATTTGCATATACTCCAGAATGTTATGAAGAGTGATGAAGATGAATTGCATAGTCCTTCTTTGCCATGAAAATTAACTTAATCCCGAAAAAAACTTTCCACTGCATTTCATTGCTGTCAATAAAGGACCTGCTGAGATCATTTCAGTAATCGTCTTGTTAACTCAGATGAGAATGTTGATGAGCACAAGGCTGGAGATCATTATATCAGGCTGATTGGGTTAGAATGGCAGACTTGACATGTTAAAAGGAGGGTGATGCTTGAAATCATTGTTCTTCCATTGTTAACCATGGTGACCTGCACAGAAACAGGTGCAGTCGCATAAAGGCAAGGATATTGTGGCTACTAAGATTGCACCTAAATCAACAATTTATAGGATCATCAAGAACTTCAAGGAAAGGGTTCAATTCTTGTTAAGAAGGCTTCAGGGCGTCCAAGAAAGTCCAGCAAGCGCCAGGATGGTCTCCTAAAGAGGATTGAGCTGCGGGATCGGAGTGCCACCAGTGCAGAGCTTGCTCAGGAATGGCAGCAGGCAGGTGTGAGCGCATCTGAACACACAGTGAGGACAAGACTTTTGGAAGATGGCCTGGTGTCAAGAAGGGCAGCAAAGAAGCCACTTCTCTCCAAAAAAAACATCAGGGACAGATTGATCGTCTGCAAGAAGTATGGCGAATGGACTGCTGAGGACTGGGGCAAAGTCATATTCTCCGATGAAGCCTCTTTCCGATTGTTTGGGGCATCTGGAGAAGAAAAGGTGAGCGCTACCATCAGTCCTGTGTCATGCCAACAGTAAAGCATCCTGAGACCATTCATGTGTGGGGTTGCTTCTCATCCAAGGGATAGGCTCACTCACAGTTTTGTCCGAAAACACAGCCATGAATAAAGAATGGAACCAAAACACCCTCCAACAGCAACTTCTTCCAACAATCCGACAACAGTTTGTTGAAGAACAATGCATTTTCCAGCACGATGGAGCACCGTGCCATAAGGCAAAAGTGATAACTAAGTGGCTCGGGGACCAAAACGTTGACATTTTGGGTCCATGGCCTGGAAACTCCCCAGATCTTAATCCCATTGAGAACTTGTGGTCAATCCTCAAGAGGCGGGTGGACAAACAAAAAACCACTAATTCTGACAAACTCCAAGAAGTGATTGTGAAAGAATGGGTTGCTATCAGTCAGGATTTGGCCCAGAAGTTGATTGAGAGCATGCCCAGTCCAATTGCAGAGGTCCTGAAAAAGAAGGGCCAACACTGCAAATACTGACTCTTTGCATTAATGCCATGTAATTGTCGATAAAAGCCTTTGAAACGCATGAAGTGCTTGTAATTATATTTCAGTACATCACAGAAACAACTGAAACAAAGATCTAAAAGCAGTTTAGCAGCAAACTTTGTGAAAACTAATATTTGTGTCATTCTCAACACTTTTGGCCACGACTGTAATTAATTGTTTAAATGAGCAGTGTCTTAAGTGTTGAGCAGTGTGTGGTTTGGTAAAGTATTTGCACACTTGAAAACAGATGCACTTTGACCTGTGCTTGTACCACCTGTTAGATACAGACACTCAGGTCTGGACAGCTGGACACAGATCCAGGTGTGTATGTGTGTGAGAGAGAGAGAGGAAGGAAGTGTGAGTTGTGTTTTGTAAACACAGGTTCACAGAGGCAGGTGTGTGTCCGTATGTTCACTGTGATCTCATCGTGTTGATTTGAGCATCTGTGTGCATAATGTCTGTTTTAAATATAATAAATTATTATTTAAATGTAAGTAAAGTGTCTACTTTTAAGGTTTCAAAGACGTTTGTGGAGAATTAAATAATTTTCTAAATATTAAACCATTGTTATTCAGCTGTGCATGACTAGTCAAAAGTTTTTGAACAGCAGGATTTTTAATGTTTTTAAAGAAGTCTCTTCTGCTCTCCAAGCCTGCATTTGTTTGATCCAAAATACAGCAAAACAGTACAATTTTGAAATATTTGTACTATTTAAAATAACTGTTTTCTATTTTAATATATTTTAAAATCTAATTTATTCCTGTAATTTCAAAGCTGATTTTTTTAGCATCATTAAAATGCTCAAAAAACATTTATTATTATTATTATGTTGAAAGAATTTTTCAGGTTTCCATAACAAATAAAAATTCAGAAGAACAGCATGTATCTAAAATAGAAATCTTTTGTAACATTGTAAATGTCTTTATCATCTATTTTAATCAATTCAAAGGATCCTTGCTAAATAATTTCTTTCCCAAAAATGCTTTTTAAAAAATATACTGACTGCAAGCTTTTGAATGGTATAGTGTATATTGTTACAACGCTTTTTATTTCAGATAAATGCTGATCTTTAATTCATTCTATTCATCAAAGAATCCTGAAAAAAGTATTGTTTTAAAAATGTATAATAATAATAATAATAATCAGGAGTGTTTCTTTCTCAGCAAATCAGTTTATTAGAATGATGTCTGAAGGATCATGTGACACTGAAGACTAATGATGCTGAAAATTCAGCTTTGAAATCACAGTAATAAAGTACATTTTAAAATATATACAAATAAAAAAACAGTTATTTTAACTAGTAAAAATATTTCAGAACTTTACTGTTTTTGCTTGTACTTTGGATTTAAAAAAATACTGGATTGTTGAGCAGAAGAGACTTCTTTAAAAAAGAAATATCAAAAATCTCACTGTTCAAAAACTTTAAAGAACAGTGAGGTATTTTACTTTTCTAATACCCATTTTGGTTATTATTTGGTTGGTCATTATTATTATTTTGTAACTCATTGTTCAAGTTTGTAAAATGTGAATTACTGTCAATTAATGTGACACTAAAGAATTCAAAATATTGAACAATCGTTATTCAAAAATATGCAATGATTTTGTAAATATTTAACAATAATTATTCACAATTGTGCAGCAAAATTTTATATTAAATAATCATTATTTTAAAAAGTACCTTAGATTTTTTTTAAATATATTGAAAATTCTTTTTTCAAATAACATGCTGCAATAACTTTCTAAATATTTAACCATCCTTTTTTTTAAAAAATGTGTAAAAAAAAATGTAGTTCTTAGTTAATTTTGATTAATTAAATTGAGTAATTTTTAGTTTATGAATACTTTTATGCAGAACAGCATATGGAATAGTAACAAGTTTCTTGAAACTGTTGATCTCTTTTGGAGTCTCAGCACACATGGATGTGTTTGAGTTTGTGCTTTGCTCAGGGTCACTACTCTTTGCTCTCACACATATGCTCTGCTTTACTCAAAACATCTCATAGATAAACACACTGACCCTGAGAACATCACACACACACTGAAGCAGCTCAGATCCTCAGAGAAGGAGCACATTTTTAAGCATCAGTACCTTGATGTCCAGATTTAAGTGTCATGCTTGTGTATGTGTGTGTGATTTTCCTGAACCACGTGTGTATGGTGGTCAGAATGTTGTTTGTTTTGACGCTGCACTGACTCTTTTCGGGAGTTTGTGTTCCGTTCACTCGAGTGTTCTGGAACCCCGGACCGCTCCGGGCCAGCAGGGTCTCCATGGCGACAGTGTCCCCTCCCACTACACACTTGCTCCGCCCATCAGTGGCATCATCTGTCAGTCATGATACTGACTCACTGTTCATCTACGACATGAAAAGTGTCTCTCTGTATGTTGTGGATGATTATTGATCAATTTACATGTTTACTGATGAACACCTTTCTTAATCAAATAAATAGTTTTCTAAATATTTCATGGGTTGTTAATGTAGCGTGGCATTTTTATAAAAGCTTGTTTTCATCAGTGAATAAAAAACATTACGACTTACCGCACAATTCTGGCTTTTTTCTAGGAATTGCGAGTTATAATCTCACAAATGCGAGTTATAAACTCAGAATTCCGAGATATAAACTTACAATTGAAAGTTATAAAGTCAGAATTCTGAGATGTAAACACGCAATTGCAAGTTATAAAGTCAGAATTTCAGTGTCCAGTGGTGTGACGTAATGTCCAATAATGTGCTGTATTGTCCAATGGTGTGACATAATGTCCAGTGTTGGGACGTAATGTCCAGTGGTGTGACGTAATGTCCAGTGGTGTGAGCCTGGTTTCTCCCAAGGTTTTTTTTCTCCATTTCTGTCACCTGTGGAGTTTTGGTTCCTTGCCGCTGTCGCCTCTGGCTTGCTTAGTTGGGGACATTTTCCAGCGATATCGTATACTATTTGAACTGAACTGACGATGATATCACTGAATTCATTGATGAACTGCCTTTAACTGAAAATTGATTGTTACAATAATGCGTTACTTACACACTATTGTGCTGTTTAAATACTGTGCAGTTGCTTTGACACAATCTGTATTGTAAAAGGCGCTATATAAATAAAGGTGACTTGACTTGACTTGACGTAATGTCCAATGGTGTGACGTAATGTCCAGTGGTGTGACGTAATGTCCAGTGGTGTGACGTAATGTCCAATGCTGTGACGTAATGTCCAATGCTGTGACGTAATGTCCAGTGGTGTGACATAATGTCCAGTGTTGTGACGTAATGTCCAGTGGTGTGACATAATGTCCAGTGTTGGGACGTAATGTCCAATGATGTGACGTAGTGTCCAATAATGTGCTGTATTGTCCAATGGTGGGACGTAATGTCCAATGGTGTGACGTAATGTCCAGTGGTGTGATGTAATGTCCAGTAGTGTTAAGTAATGTCCAGTGGTTTGGTGAGACATAATGTCCAATGGTGTGACATAATGTCCAATAATGTGCTGTAATGTCCAATGGTGTGACGTAATGTCCAATAATGTGCTGTAATGTCCAATGGTGTGACATAATGTCCAGTGGTGTGACCAATGGTCTGACGTAATGTCCAGTAGTGTTAAGTAATGTCCAGTGGTGTGGTGAGACATAATGTCCAATGGTGTGACTTAATATCCAATGGTGAGATGTATTGTCCAATGATGTGACGTAATGTCCAGTGGTGTGACGTAATGTCCAATAATGTGTTGTATTGTCCAATGGTGTGACGTAATGTCCAATAATGTGTTGTATTGTCCAATGGTGTGACGTAATGTCCAATAATGTGCTGTATTGTCCAATGGTGTGACATAACGTCCAGTGCTATGACATAACGTCCAGTGGTGTGACGTAATATCCTATGGTGTGACGTAACGTCCAGTGCTGTGACGTAACGTCCAGTGCTGTGACGTAACGTCCAGTGCTGTGACGTAACGTCCTATGGTGTGACATATTGTCCAGTGGTGTGACACACATAAAAAAACACAGATTTGTTTTTATCTTAAAATTCAGCAGTTTTGAACGGATGACAGCAAAGTTTGTCTGGAAATTGTCCAACATGCTATTTGTATATTATGCTATTTGTATATTATGAATAGTTTTTTTTTTTCTTAATTTTTGCTATGTCATACCATAGGACAATTTTATGGTACAGTTCAATAAAAATGTAAAAAAAAAAAAAAGATGAAAGTTAGTGACCCTTTATATTTTCTCGAAGATCAGACTTAAAACTACATAAATATATGCATTTTATCTTCAAACTCTCAACTACCCAAATAATCATGTGCTGCAGTATTTTTTTTTTCAAATATTGAATAGTCAGTATTCAAATAATGTGATGCAATAATTTTCTAAATATTAAAAAAACAATGCAAATCACTTAAAATGGATGTAATGTGATGAGTGTGGGTTGTTAATTAATTTTTAAACAATTTTAAATTTTTAATAATGTGTGTGTTTTTGTCTGTCAGTGTGGTGAAGGTCCTCCTGGAGGCCGGTGCCGATCCGAACCTGGGCGACGACTTCAACAGTGTGTACGAAACGGCTCGAGAGAAGGGTGTTCACTCGTTAGAGGGTGAGACATCTACATGTGCTTCATCACCATTATCATCATCATCAGTGATATCTATAAACCCATCCACACACATGTAAACACAGCAGGAGTGTGTGTTATTACACAGATCAATTTTAACATGCTCATTTGTGGCGTTTGCATATCGGCACTCGATTTATTTAGCAGCGTGTTGTTTGTAAGTGTTTTCAATCTCACGCACACACACACACACACACACACACACGTCATATCTGGCTGCTGTATGTATATTACTCACATTTGTTTTGTTGGCAGTTTTTTGGTCTTGAAGGAGCATCTTTCCCTGAAGCACCATGATGAATGAGTGTATGTGTGTTTGTGTGTGTGTGTGTGTGTGTGTGTGTGTGTGTGTGTGTGAGGAATATGAGAATATTCCAGCAGGCTGTGTGTGTGTGTGATGGATCGCCAGGCTCTGGTCGTCTGACGGTTTATTGGGTTTTGTTGTGATTATCTGGCTCTTAGACATTAGTTACCCATGACGACCCGCCTGACAGCAGCCCAGAGAGAAAATATGTTTCTGCACACGGACAGAAGAAAAACACTGTTGCTGCTTTATGATTTATTTGCACGCGTCTGCGCTGAGAATAATTGCGCGCTTTATGTGAGCGCTTTTACATGCGTTTGTGCTTAATTCAAGCGGTTTGTCTTATTTTTAAGAACGCCGTTGAATGTCGTCAGCCTCTTCTCCTTTATTTTTACCGTCAGTCTGTGTGTCTCTGTGAGTGTTTTCTTCAAAAGCTACATTTTTATTGCAGAATCAGTGTGGAATAAATCAAATAAAAATAACATGTGAATACCTCAAATGGAGGAAATGTGTAGCCTTAAAGACCCTGTGAAATCACTCAGTTTTTCCTGTTTCCTGCTGGAGAGGAAGTTGTGGGGATCTTTTTTGCTTCATGAATGTCTTTGAGGACTGGATGATATTTTGAGCAATTTTTTGTATTAACAATCACTACAAATGTTAAATGTTTATTTGCAAAAAATAATTAAAAATATTTATTTTTATAAAAATATTAATAAATAAAATGAACTGTGAAATTGTGCATAGAAGTGAAATTTTTTCATCAGCATAACATATATGTTAGTAGTTTGAATTATGCAATTAGATTTTAATCTAAAAGAAACATTAATTGCGATCAACAATCGTCTAAATTTATTTTAAATGTAACTGTAATGTAAAAACATGAAATGAAATGTATTTCAGTCTATTTGTATTATTGACTGCGTAAATTGTTGCAGTTTCCTCCCGTGTGATGGCATTTGATATATACTATTATTATTGTCAATTTCCATGAGTATATATTTATATTTGAGCTCAAAAGTACAGACTTAAACTGTCAATCTGAATTCATAAGCTCTTAAACATAAACAAAAATATTTCAAATAAAATTAGAAATTGCCAATCAGCAAAATATATTTTAAATGTAAATAAATTATTATATTAATTAAAAACATGAATTATGCCATTAATGTATTTCAGTCTTACTGCGAAATTATTATAGTTTCCTCACATGATGAAATCTATTATTATTGTCATTTTCCATGAGTATATATTTATGTTTGAGCTCAAAAGTACAGACTTAAACTGTCAATCTGAATTCGTGAGCTCTTAAACATAAACAAAAATATTTTTTTATTTTTTATTTCATTAAATGAAATTACTGTTTGGCATAAAATTGGAAATTGCCAATCAGCAAAATATATTTTAAATGTAAATAAATATTATTAATTAAAAACATGAATTATGCAATTAAATGTATTGTATTTGTATAGTTTATTTGTAAAAACATAACTTTTTAACGATTTTCAAAAATAATGTTTTTTTGTGCATTAATCTCATTCAAACAGCAGTTATTTTGATATAAAGTGAAAATAACTAAATATACAGCTAAATAACACAATAAAAACATGATAACATAATAAAAAACATGATTTTTGAACATTAAAAAAACAAAGTTGTCCATTTTTGCAAGTAAATTCTTCATTTGCGTATTTGAGTTTAAAAATACAGACTTGATCAAAAATCTTATTATTGTCATTTTCCATGAGTATATGTTTATTTGCAAAAGCAACTCCTTTTTTAACTATTTTCAATAATTTTCTATGTTTTTTTTTATTGTGCATTCCAATTAATCTCAAAGTAAAAAATAACAGCTAAATAACACAATAAAACACAATAAAAAAACATGATTTTTGAACATTTTAAAAAATTAAGATTTTGCATATTTGAGCTTAAAAATACTTGATATAAAAGACACAAAACTCTCATTCTGAATTCATAAGCTCTTAAACATAAACAAAAATATTTCAAATAAAACGAGATGAGAATGATGCGAAATGTCTGGTGGCCGATCCAAAAGAGCAAGAGAACTATGTTAAACGTTTAATTTTTTGTGTAAAATAACTGAGCTGGTCTTTATTATTGTTAAAAAATAACGATGAACCACATTTGTTTTAAATAAGGGAAACCTTATTTATTTGGGTTACAACGCAAGTATAATCTAGACTTCGTCGTCTTCATTTTGTTAATAAGAGTTAGATGTTTAATAACTGCACATTTTCCATTGTACTACTTTGTGACTGATCTGTTTTAATAATAATGAACCACAAACTGCGTTTTAAAAGTGGAAATCCGTTTTATTTGCGTTACAAATTTTATTAACAGAGTAAAACTTGAGTTTCATATTAATTCATGTTAATAATAATAATGAGACACAAAGGGTAAAATACATAGGCTTTTTAATTTTTATGTTACAGCGCGGTATTACAAGTCAGTTTATTCTTCTTTAAGTTTTATGTATATTGAATCAACCTTAAGCATTAGTTTTAATACACTAAAAGATGACGAAGTATGAGACTGCGACATCGTTGCTGCTGTTTCTCGGTTTCTTTGTAATAGCTGTGTACGGACGTGTAAGTTTACAAGCTTAAAAGTTTATAAGATAAAAATTGAAATGACTTACACAGTCATAAACTCCAGGTCTGCTTCCTTATCCGACTGATCCGCCAGCTCACGGCTCAGTCTATTTTTATTTTATTTGGGCTTCAAGAAAAAATCAGAAATGTGTTTTGTGCAATGTTGACTGGTGTATTTTTAATCTTCAGTGACGGATGCGGTGACGTCACGTGACAATTGTTGCTTTATTGTCATTGCTTTTTTTTTTTTCCAATGAATTTTAATGAATATTCGAATTAATAAAAATAGTTTTAGCTCTTTTTTTGTTATAAATTGTAACATTTATTTAATTTTAACACCGCATCCCCATTTTTTCTTTAGCTCCCGCGGTAATGTGTGTGATTGAATCCAAGTGTTTTTCAGTGTGTGTTTGTCTGTGTTCACGACACACGATTACAGTTCTGTCACTGACCTGCTTGATTCGAGATCATCTGTAAGGCGAGCTGATCTTGATCTTGTTGGTTTGTCTCTGTCAGTGCTGGTGAGCCGTGAGGACGAGTTCAGCAATCGCCTCAGCAGCCGCGCTTCTTTCCGGGGCTGTTCTGCTCTGCATTACGCCGCGCTGGCCGACGACCTGCGGACCGTCCGGATGCTGCTGGACGCAGGTGAGGTCACATGACCCTCAGAACACACACACATTAAAGAGACACCCATGATGGAGGGCTGATCTGAGAGTTTTTAAATGTGAACTAGATAAAAAAAATTTTTTTAGGTTGACTTGAGAAAGTTTAAAGCAGCTGTAAAAGCTTAAAGTTTTGAACTTTATATAGATAGATTAGATGATAAGCATGTTCCTGGCATGATTAGCAAGTTGCTAAAATGTTTCTAGCATGGTGATTCATTCATAAAGAGTCACTTGCCTTGTTCCTGACTGAATCTTTTGGAATGAATCGGTTGCATGAATAATTCAACGACTCACTCTTTTAACACACAAAACGAGATTTCAAATAAGATTTTATTACATAAAATGACTAAAGTGTCCAGTACATCTGAAAATTAACAATTACCTAAATTTATTTTAAATTCAAATAATTATATTAACTAGCAGTACACATTATAAGTTACATAATAAAATTACTTCTTCCAAGTAAATAGTAAAGTAACGCATTACTTTTTAATTGACAAGAAAATATCTGAGTTACTTTTGCAAATAAGTAAAACCAGTTCCTTTTCCCTCCATTTATTGATTAAAAGCTCTCCTGTCCCCATGTTGAGAGAAATTTGGAGTAAGAGTAGTTCTAGAAAAAATGTGAACATGCATTAATTCATCTCACTCACTAAAACACACATACAGTGTTCTTCATAATGAATAAAAACACTGAAATGCAATTCAGAATATGATGCAAACCTGCAATAATTAAATATGTTAAGTAATACAATATATTTTATGTAATTAAATACCATTTTATTAACCAGCGTCTTTGCTTCTGACCTTTACTGATCCAATGCAAACCTACTAATAAGCAAAAATGACTCAATAGAACGAACATGTTTTTCTTTTCTTGAACTTTATTCTTCTGCGGTCTGCTGTACAGACATGTATTTATTTTTCCTTCAGCCTGAGGCTTTTGGTGTGAGAGAGCTTCTACATTTGACAAAAATAGAACTTTTTATATTAAAAACAAACAAGCAAGCCCTGCCCAGATTTAAAAAGTAACACAAAAGTAGCGCAACGCATTACTTTGCATGAAAAGTAACTAAGTAACGCAATTAGTTACTTTTTTAGGGAGTGACTCAATATCGTAATGCATTACTTTTAAAAGTAACTAGTAACATGAATTTAAGAACTCACATTTTACTAATGAATATAATTTATTTAAGTTTATTTTAAACAATAAAAAATATTTATTTGATATTATTTTATTCGTAATCATTTTTATAATTTTTATAAATTATATATTAATTAGTAACACGTCTAAAACAGGATTTAGTTTTAAATCTCATTTAATTTTTTTTTAAATTCATGTTTCAGTATTCAAAATATTATTTATAAGAGTGCATTTTTTAAGCTGAATAAATACGCTTTCCATTGATGTATAAAATCAGAAATCTGAGGGTGCTACGGTAGGAATTGATGATGATCTTTACCTAATATCCCAATGTTTTTTATCATAAAAGTACATTTTTGCTATTGCAGCAAATACACCCGTGCTACTCAAGACTGGTTTTGTCCTCCAGGGTCACATATGTTCGTATAAATGCTGCTTTAGATGCTGTTTCTGCAGTGTAAAAATGGATTTTGTTGACTTAGTTTTCATTTGACTGGTAACAGTGTGTCATTATTCTAAATTTATTGATTAAATGTAAGAATTCGACTTTAAAGATGATGCATACATCTAATAAGGGTGGAAAAAAATGCCCTGATGAAGGTAAACAGTAAGTTTTATTCTTCATATCTATTGATCTAAGCTAGTGGTTCTCAAAATTTTTTACAGTGGCGTTCCCCTGGGGCATTTTACATTATTCGGAGTACCCCCACAATATTTAAACTGATTAACACATGAGTTTTACCTTTTATAGAGGCATCTCATATGTCATATTCTTAACATTCTATTAAGTGTATTAATAACTTGTGACCCTGGAGCACAAAAATAGTCTTAAGTAGCACAGGTATATTTGTAGCAATGGCCAAAAATACATTTTATGGGTCAAAATGATATATATTTTTTCTTTTGTGCCAAAAATCGAATGTTCTATGAATATTTTTGGTAAGTTTCCTACCATAAATATATCAAAAGTTAATTCTAATTAGTGCTATGCATTGCTAAGAACTTCATTTTCAACTTTAAAGGTGATTTTCTCAATATTTAGATTTTTTTGCAACCTCAAATTGCAGATTTTCAAATAGTTTTATCTCAGACAAATATTGTCCTATCCTAACAAACCATACACAAGTGGAATACACCATTTCAGATGACGTATAAATCTCAATTTAAAAAATGTACCCTTATGTACAGGGTCACATATACTAAAAAAGCAATAAATGATTCAATTAAGTGATTAGCCAATAAGATATATTGTATGGGGCAAAATTATATATTTTTTAAAATGGTAAAGATAATGTTCCATAAATATTTTTGGTAAGTTTCCAACCGTAAATATATCAAAACTTAATTTCTAATAGTAATATGCATTGCTGTTAGGTTCTTGGGTGTGTCAGTGAAGAATAACAACGTTAATTTTGAGGCATTTATATTTGTTATGCAGTATTAGATTTTATTTAAAGAATGTATACACCAAATTTGAAAAAATGGCACAATCTAATAATAATGATTAATTTTTATAGCACTTTTCATGCATAAAGTGCTTCACAGGCATGAATATAAGATAATCAAAACTTTCAACAAGTATCACTTGTACAAATACAATAAAAACAATTACATAACTACACAGGGAAAAAAAAGTATAAGCAAATCTAAGCATTAAAAATAAGTCAGATAAAAACATGCAAAATTGCACACACTTCACAAACTATTATGCACATAAGCAACTTTAAAGAGGCATGTCTTAACACGCTTTTTAAAGACATGAATATTAGTGGACTTTAACTTTATTTGGAAGACAATTCCACATTTTTGGAGCATAGTGACTAGAAGAAGTCCTGCCAGATCTCTTAAAGGAGTAGTTCACTTCCAGAACAAGGATGAACAGATACTGTAGTCACCCTCTCGTCATCCAAGATGTTCATGTCTGTCTTTTCTCAGTCGTAAAGAAATGGTGTTTTTTCATGAAAACATTTCAGGATTTCTTTCCATATAATAGACTTCTATGGTGCCTCAGAGTTTGAACTTCCAAAATGCAGTTTAAATGCAGTTTCAAAGGGCTCTAAACGATCCCAGCCGAGGAAGAAGAGTCTTATCAAGCGAAACGATGGGTTATTTTCTAAAAACATTTACAACTTACATACTTTTTAATTTCAAATGCTCGTCTTGCTGAGCTAGACAAGACAAGCATTTGAGATTAAAAAAAGTATATAATTTTTTTTTTTTTTTTTTTTTTTTCAGAAAACAACCCATCGTTTCGCTAGATAAGACCCTTTTTCCTCAGCTTTGAAACTGCATTTAAACTGCATTTTGGAAGTTCAAACTCGGGGCACCATAGAAGTCCATTATATGGAGAGAAATCCTGAAATGTTTTCCTTAAAAAACATAATTTCCTTACGACTGAAGAAAGACAGACATGAACATCTTGGATGACAAGGGGGTGAGTACATTATCTGTACATCCTTGTTCTGGAAGTGAACTACTCCTTTAAGATTTACTGTGTAATGTTAAAAGTAAAAATCTAGTAAAAAATGGTAAAAATGTAACATTTTATAGCCTTGCCAATAGAACGAATGCCTGTTAGCAAATACTGCATCACTTTGCTTTGTAGTCAAATGGGCCTGGGTTAAAAAATTGCATTTTTAATGGGTTTCAATTTGGACATTTTTGTCCTTAAGGTCCTGACTGAGTACTTTTTTTTTTTTTTTTTTTTGAAGGAAATGAGGGTGAAACATTAAAATGTCAATAAAAATAAACACCAGAGCCAAAATGTATGCATTAAGCATTAACACAGGCACACTTATAACAAAAAACAAAAATGTCATGTGCACACTGCTGGTGTGGATGCAAGAGATAAGGTAACGGCATTTCCATTTTCCTATTGTATAATAAAAGTGCCGTTTTGCTTGTCAGAAATACATGCTCGGTTTTAATGTGTCTTTAAATTGGGGTAGAATTAAACGAATGGCAAAGCTCAGCATTTCGTAGCCCCTTCCGTACCCCCCAGTGTTCACCTGCTGGAGCAGAAAACAGGTGAAAAAGTTGAGCGTCTGCGTTTGATGTAATATAGAGCATCAGCGCTCTCTTCCTGTTAGCCTGAGGCCGGCCAGCTTAACCTTTGACCTCTGGAGTAAAGACACTGTGGCTTATGTGACCCGCACATGAGAGGTGACAGGAAGGTGTAATGTGATTTACAGGAGTGTGTTATTATAGCCGCAGGGCACACACACACACACACACACAGGCTGTGTCTCCGTCTGATGTCTGATGTGCGCTTACACACTCACTTTAAGCATCAACACTTCCTATAAATCTCTGGATGTTTTTGGGGCAGATGCATTTTCAGATTGAAGTGACAGAAATGAGCCGAAACAAAGAACGAAATCGCTCGTTTTGATGCCGAGAAATTCGATTACGGCATTTGGAGCGCATTACCCAGAAGCCTTAGTGGAGCTCGGCCACGCCCCCTCAGACAGAGCAGCGCCGCGCGTCCCGCCGAGGTGTATCTATCAGGCCGATGACGACATCAGTGTGAGACAGACTAATGCAATGAGAACCAGACGAGCGCATTACAGTCCATCCGTCTGTCTGTGTGCTGGACCTACATCAAATCACAATTAACTCTCTTCATTCATGAGCCATTCATGCATTATTCTGGAGAAAAATTATGTTTGCCTTTTATGTTTCATTTAAATATAATGACTGCTTTTCTGATTTAATTGAACTGTTTTACCAAATGTGTTTTTACGCTGGAGTAATATTGTGTAATATGCTCTTGTGTGCTTCTCGTAAGCGGTATTATTCTGCCATTGATTTCTAATGAGCTGTTCCAATTAACAGTGAGGTTTAAGATGCTGACTATGAAGATAGGCGACAAAGCAGATGACCTTTATTGTTTTTAGATCATGATTTTTATTTTAAATATATTAATTATTATAATAAATTGTAATACATATTTAATTTTATTTTATTTTATTTTCAAATACAAATTGTGCCAAGGAATGACTCTGAGTTTGTTTTTAAGAAAAACTGAAGACTGATGGAAAAAAAAAAAAAAAAAGTTTTTCTTAAAAAGCAGTAATCATTTCTTGGCACAATTTGTATTTAAAAATCAAATCAAACCAACTCAAATAAAATAAAATAAAATACAATCAAATAAAATTAAATTAAAATTAAAATAAAAAAAATGATATATTGTATTATTTTTTTTAAATAATTCCTATTTGACAAAAAAAAATATATATAAAATAATATATATATATATATATATATATATATATATATATATATTCATATATATATATATATATATATATATATATATATAATAAATATATAATTGTTATACATAATTCATTTTATATATATTTATGTACTTATAAAATTATATAAAATATCATATTATTAAAATCAATTAGTATATGAGTAATAAAAAAAAAAAAAATATATATATATATATATATATATATATATATGAAAATAACTCAACATACAGCCATTATTGTCAACAAAAGTGAGCACACCCTAAGTGAACTTGTCCAAAGTATCAATATATTTTGTGAGCACCATTGTTATCTGGCACTGCTATAATCATCCTGGGCATGGAGTTGATCAGAGCTGCAGGTTGTTGCCGTGATCCTCTTCCACTCCTCTATAATGGCATCACGGAGCTGCTGGACGCTAGACACATGGTGCTTCTCCACCTTACGCTTGAGGATGCCCCACAGGATCTTAATAGGGTTCAGGTCTGGAGACATACTTGTCCGCCCCATCACCTTCACCTTCAGTTTCCTCATGTTCTGCTTCAGAATGTACAGTGCATAATGGAATCCATGTTTCCCTCAATGAACTGCAGCTCCTCAGAACCAGCAGCACTCATGCAGCTCTAGACCATGATGACTGTAGACCTCACCAGGGCATCGCCACACATGCTGGACACCATCTGAGCCAAATAAGCTTATCTTAAAGTCTCATCAGACCACAGGACATGCTTCCAGTAATTCATGCTCTTGGTTGTCTTCAGCAAACTGTTTGCGGGCTTTCTTGTGAGCCAGCTTCAGATGAGGCTTCCTTCTGGGATGACGCCTATGCAAACCGACTTGTTGCAGTGTGCAGCGTGTGGTCTGAGCACTGACAAGCTGACCTTCTACTTCTGCAACCTCTAAAGCAATGCTGGCAGCACTCATGCATCTGTTTTTTGAAGTCAGGTTCTGCATCTGACGCACAGAACGAGTGCTCATCTTTGTTAACCAACCCTTGCAAGGCCTTTTCAGAATGGAACCCATCTTGGAAAACCTCTGTATGACCCTGACCACTGTAGTGTAACTCACT